>NW_026843608.1:0-81987 GCF_030254825.1 Meriones unguiculatus | reverse complement strand
CGAGGCACAGACACTCTCCCAGTACCTAGGGGATTCTTACATAAATTCTGGATTGACAATTTTGATTGCTCACCTCCTGCTGTCCTACGTGGAAATCATACACCATACCTAGTAAATGGGAATGAGAAGGGAAAGGGAAGGGATGGTATAGGGAGAAAAGGGAAGGGAAAGAGAAGGGGAGGGGAGGGAATGGAAGGGATGGGAAAGGGAAAAGAATAGAAAGGAAAAGGAAAGGAAAAAGAAAGGAGAAGGGAAAAGAAGGGAAAGGTAAGAAATGGGAAAGGGAGGGGAAAGAAGAAGAAAAGGGAATAGAAGGGAAGAGAAGGGAAATGGAAGGAAAGGGAAAAAAGGGGAAGGGAACACAGGGAAGGGACGTGAAGAAAAGAGAAAGGGAAGGGAAGGGAAATGGAAAGGGAAGGGATCAGAAGGGGAAAGGAAAAGGAAGGGAAAAGAAAAAGAAGAGAAAAGAAAGAAAGGGAAGGGATTGGAGAATGGATGAGACGGAAAAGCAAAGGGAAGGGAAAGGGATAAGAAAGGGAAGTGAAGGGTAAGGGAAGGGAGGGGACTGGTGGGAAGGGAAAGGGAAAGAAAGGAAGTTAAGGGAAAGGAAAGGAAGGAACAGAATGGGAATAAAAAGAACAATGATTTTAGCTCTGTGGTAGTGTACATGCTTAGCATGGGTGAGGCACTGAGTTCAATCATCAACACTGAAGGGAAAGGGGAGCAGTGCAAGGATAAAATTATACAACATGGGTTAATCTCAGGGTATGAATCAAAGTAGAAAATAAGCCAAACATTTTTAAATGTCTGATTCTATTTATATGCCACTCTACAAACAACAAAATCATACATACAGAAAGAAGATCTGTAAGCAGGAGAAAACAAGGTCAAAACACACTGCAAAAGAGCATTATAGGGCATTTGTTTTGCTTTTCAAGACAGAACCTCTCTGTTTAGACTTGGATATCCTGGGATCTCTTTGTAGACCAGTCTGGCCTCGAACTCACAAAGATTTGACTGTAGATACCTCCCTGAGTGTTGGGATTACAGGCATGCACCACCATGGCCTGCTTTATAAGAGTACTTTTTATAGGGAAGGAAATGTACAATATCTTGGTTGTGGTGGTGATTATACTAGTTATATAATTGCTTAAAACCACTGAACTGTTGGCCCTATTTTTCACACAAAGTTTATGCTTGAATAAACCACAAAAAAATCATACAAAAATATAACAGTAAAAAGTATACACTTCACACTTCAGATTAGAATGTATGCAACAGTCTGAGTTCCATTTAAAAAACAAAAGGAAAGAAAGAAATCTTCCCTTTGTTCATGTGGTCAGAGAATGGCCAAAGCCAAACACATTGTATCAGAAACTGTGGGTCAAAGTTGAAGGAACAAACTGGCCTTGAGCATTAAGATGGAAAGGGAGTGAGGGTGAAGATGCCTAAATGCGAGGTCAGAGCATGAGCAGAATGAGAAGAGTGTCCACAGAAACCATCATAAATAAAAGCACCATCAGAGCAGAAGCAAGTTTTGTAGACCCTGTGTGGTGGCTTCCTAACATGGGTTCTTAGATCCAACAGGGATGGAAGTGAGGAAGGAGGATAAGAAATGAAGAAATAGCCTGAGTAGGGAGAGAAAACGAATCGTTATAAACAACAGCAAAAAATAAATAAATAAATAAACAAGGTATGTGTGTGCAAAGCCTGATTTCTCACTGTTTGAGAAGACATGAAAAATGCAAATGCTAGATTTCTGGGCTGAAATCAGAAGTACTGAATTAGTTCACAATTTTCAATGTACAGAGACAGAAATATACATATATGTGAAAATATGAATAAATATATCCTCTACCTCCACATGAAGAGAATCTGGGAATACTTATAACCCAACAGTGATAATGATGCTAGCAATGAGAAATTAGCCTCTACTGGGAGAAAGCAGGGATCCCTAGAGGAATAGTTGATTACAGGGCCGCACTTGGCCTATTGTGTAAGCAGCCCCATGTCAGAGGCTTAACACCACAAAGGAGAAGAAATGGGTGTGCATATATGCCAGAAATACCATAGGTCAAAAAGTAATGATTCTCAAAGAATGAGTTCAATGAGTTCAACCTGAGTTCAATTCCCAGCAACCACATGGTGGCTCACAACCATCTATATCTGCTACCCTCTTCTGGCCTACAGGCATACATGCAGGCAGAACATTGTATAAATAATTAAAAAAATCTTAAAAAAAGACACTGGAGCCGTATGTATGAGCTCTCTTTGGTCCTATGACAAAACAATTTAAATATCGAAATGAATGGTCTGAATGTTTATGTCCTCCCAAAATTTCTATATTGAAGTTCTAAGACCTAAAGTAACAGAACTGCATGAGATCTTTGGAAGGTACTCAGGTCTTAAAGGTGAAGTCCTTATAAATAGGTTCATAACCTTATTAAAGAGATCCTATAAAATCATGTGGTCCTTTAGGCCACTGAGATTAAAGCGAGAACAGGACTGTAGAAAAGCATGCCCCCAACTAGACCTCATATTTTAACTTTAGACTTTTCAGAGTTGACAACTGTGAAAACTAAAGCCTTTGTTTATAAATCATTTGTCACAGTAGCCACAGCAGACTGAAACAAACAATACAGTCTACTACAGAAGACACATGAATCATGAATCCATACTGATGTAAGTGTGGCAAATGCATTAACATTCTGATGAGAACCAACACATAGAGTGTCAAGGTACTCATAGGGGTGTAGGGTATTAACTCTGTAGCAGAAAAGCCTTGCAGATACTGATTACAAATAATCAAAGTAAAATTATGTACCACCTGACAAGACAATGTGTGCACTGTTGTGATACCCTTGCCTAAGTATATGTATTGTTCCATGAGAGCAAAGAGAGCTGAGAGACAATTTACAAAAATAACTAACCTGGGATATTAGCCATTTTGTACAGGATAAGCATGCTACAACCTATAGACCCAACTAAACTAAGTAACATGGAGGGTTCAAAAGATGGGAAATAAAATAGACATCACAGACATGGGAAGAGGAGGAGGAAAGGAAGTGGATAAAAGAGGGGGTGAAGAGAGGAGCAGGAGGGGTTTCAAATGTGGGGATAAAGGTGAGGGCTAGAGAGAAGGGAAATTGGTGTTGAGGCATCTCTGAGACAAGATGAATACCTGGAATTTTGGAGGTGCCTGGGAAGATATGGGGGTGACCCTAGATGAAACTCCTAGCAGCAGAGATATTGAGACTGAAGTAGACACATCCTGTAGCTAGAGGAGGGAGGGGGACACCAACCAACTCATAAAACTCTCACTCAAATTTGACCACCTACAAGATATGCAGGGATAAAATATTGCACAGAGATTGAAGAAATGGCCAATCAATGACTGGCACAACTTGAGACCCAACCCATGGGAGAGACCCAACTTCTGATACTATTAATGATACTATGCTATGCTTGTATACAGGGGACCAACATAACTGTCATCTGAGAGGCTTCATCGAGCAGATAATGGAAAAGGTTGCAGAGACCACCAGCCAAACTAACATTAGGCAGAACTCAGGGAGTCTTGTGGAATAGTTAGAGAAAGGATTGAGGGAGATGGAGGGGTAGGATACCACAAGAAGACCTACATAGCCAGCTCACCTGGCTCACCTGGGACCATGGGGCCTCACAAAAACTGAACCACCAACAAAAGAACATTCCTGGACCAGTCCTTCCATTCTACACATGTGAAACTGATGGGCTGCTTTTCCTCGAGTGGGTCCCCTAACAACTAGAACAGAGGCTGTCTCTAACTTGGACTCTATCACCTCCCTCTGGGTCCCATTTTCCTAGCAGGGCTGTCTTGTCTTGCCTCACTTAATCCGGATGTAACTTGATGTGCTAGGTTAGGTTGTTTAGGGGTGAGGTGTTATAGGGCAAGTGGGTTGGAGGGTGGCACTGGGAGGAGAGGAGGGAATGGGGTTGTGAGTGGGATGTAAAATGAACAAATAAATAAATTAATAAAGAATGCAGCCAGTTCAGATGAGACCGGATATGCTAGGGTCACATGGAAGGGAAGGAGGACCACCCCTATTCATGGACTTGGACAGAGGCATAGGAGGAGATGAGAGAAGGAGGGTGAGGTTGGGAGGGGACGAGGGAGGGGGATACAACTGGGATACAAAGTGAATAAACTATAATTAATATTAAAATAAAATTTTAATTAAAAATATATATCTGACACTTAGTTATCAAAACTGACAAGATCATGAAAAAGATGAGGGAACTGTTCCATACCGAAAGAGACTTAGGAGATAAAGAAACAATGCAACACTTAAATGTACCAGCTTTTTTCGACATTTGTGTGAGTAATAACATAGTCAATAAAACCCACATTAAATGGAATACTATGTCAGCGTAAATTTCCTATTTTGATAACTGCACTGTCATTATGTAGGACAACGTTCTTGTTTGTATAAAACTGACACTAAACCACTCAGAGTGACAGGGCATACGGTCAGCAGCTTCCTCTCAAAATGTCCAAAGTAAAACAGCAATTAACTGTGTACCATACTTGGAACTTTTTTCAAGTTTGTTATTGTTTCAAAATTGTTGTGGGGGAAGCTGGGCATGGTCTTTAACCCCCGCACTTGGGAGGCAAAGGAAGGGAGATCTCTCTAGGTTCAAAGCCAGCCTCATCTACATAGGGAATCCCAGGACAGCCAGGGCTCTATAGAGAGAATTTGTCTCAAAAACAAAACAAACAAAAACTAAACTAAACTAAATAAAATTGTTGTAGGGGGAAGAAAAGTGTAAATAAAAAACTGAACAAAATTAAAAACAAAACTGATTCCAAAGACTAACAATCAGCAAAACACAACCTAAGCACCTCCAGAGACAAGGGGCTGCAGGGCTGGTGGCTAAAATTCTTTGCAAGTATGAAACTGGAATTATCCTGAAATAAAAGAGCTTTCTCAGCTCTACAGTAACCTTGTTATTACATCCCGTTTATCTATAAATAACAACACAAAGAAATAAAAATAAGAAAATAAGCCTGCGTGAACCCTGTATACTCCTGGTGTGCAAGTCCATTAAAGTATAAACAGCAGTGTATCTGCCAAACTGTTCCTTATAAGAATATTCTGAAGAATAAAGAGAACAATCAAATCATGTGAAAGCTAAGTGAGAGAGAGCACCTGCAGTGTTTGGCTGGCTGTCTTTTATTTAAGAAGCAGCATTTCATTCTGGAACGCTGGCACATACATTCTGAAACAATGTTCCTAGAAATGTGCAAGGCTCCTGTCGCCTTTCCCAGTACATTCATTAGACTGGGATGTCCAAGCTCCCCCACCCCACCTCACACCCCGCAGAAGCTACTGTTGTCATATGCAGCTGATGCTGATATTGGGGGAGGGAATGGGGTGGAGTGGGTAAGGTGTGTCTGTGCATGCTCAATGCAAGATTTCTTTGCCTGATAAGAAACAGAGAATTCAAAAAAAAAAAAATTTCACCGCTGGCTGGGGAAAGCAGTGGAAGTTGATTGCTTTGTTTTTAATGGCTGAGTATTATCTTTTGTGTAAATGTGCCACGGTTTCTTTATCCATTCTTCAGTTGTGGGACATCTAGGTGGTTTCCAGATTCTGGCTACTACAAATAAAACTGCTATGAATCTCGTAGTTGATTAGGTGTCCTTTTGTAGAGCCTCTTTTGGGTATATATCCAGTAGTGGTATAGCTAGGTCTTCCCAATTGTCTGAGAAAGCGCCAGATCGTTTTCCAAAGTGCTTGTAAAAGTTTATACTCATACCAGTAAGGAAAGCATGTTCCACTTTGTCCTCATCCTCACCAGGATGTGCTACAATTTGAGATTTTTGATCTTAATCATTCAGACTGGTATGAGATGGAATCTCAGAGTCATTTTGATTTTCATTTCTCTGATGATGAGGGAAGGTGAGCATTTCTGTAAGTGCTTCTAAGCCATTCAAGACTTCACTGTTGAATATTCTTTGTTTAGTTCTGTGCCAATTATTTAATTGGGTCATTTTTTATTGGAGTTTGATTTCTTGAGTCCATTGTATAGCTTGGATATTAGCACTTTGTTAAAAATAGGATTGATGTGTTCTTTTCCTAATGTGTAGACTGACATTTAGTTTCATTGATAGTGTTTACTCCTTATAGATCTGTTGGTGTTCTGCTCAGGAAGTTGTCTCCTGTACCAATGAGTTCAAGGCTCTTCCCAACTTTCTCTTCTAACAGATTTAGTGTATCTGTGGTTATATTGAGGTCTCTGACCCACTTGGATTTGAGGATTTTGTTTTGTTTTGCAGGGAGATGAATATGTATCTATCTGTACTTTTTTTTACATGCAGAGATACAGTTAGACCAGCACCATTTATTGAAGATGCTCTCATTTTCCCATTGTATGGTTTTGGCTTCTTTGTCAAAAATCAATTGACTAAAGACATGTATGTTTATTTGTGGGTCTTTGATTCAATTCCATTGATCAACCAACCAGTCTACCTCTATTCCAGTACCATGCAGTTTTTAATTACTATTGCTGTGTGGTATAGCTTGAAGTCAGGGGTAGAGATAACTCCAGAAGTTCTTTTATTGTATAGGATTGTTTAACCTCTTCTTGGTTTTTTGTTCTTCCATATGAAGCTTAGAATTGTTCTTTCAAGTTCTGAAAAGAACTGTTGGTATTTTGATGGTGATTGCATAGAATCTGTAGATTGCCTTTGGTTAGATGGCCATTTTTACTGTTAATCCTATGAATCCAGGAGATTGGGAGATATTTCCATTTTTTGACATCTTCTTCAGTTTCTTCAGACACTTGAAGTTCTTTTCATACAGGCCTTTCACTTATTTGGATAGAGCCACATCAAGATTCATTATAGTATTTATGGCTATTATGAATGGTATAGTTTCCCTAATTTCTTTCTCAGCACATATGTCCCTTATGTACAGGAGGGCTACTGATTTTTAAAATTAATCCTACATCCAGCTACTTTCCTGAAGCTGTTTATGAGCTGTAGGAGTTCCCTGGTCGAATGTTTGGGGTCGCTTACATACACTACCACCTCATCTGCAAATAGCAATATTTTGACTTCTTCCTTGCTGATATGTATGCCCTTGATCTCCCATAGTTGTCTTATTGCTCTAGCTAGAATTTAAATACTATATTGAAGGGATACGGAGAGACTGGGCATTCTACAACTGTCCCTGATTTTGTTGGAATTGCTTTGAGTTTTTCTACATTTAGTTTGATGCTTGCAATCAGCTTGCTGTATATCGCCCTTATTATGTTTAAATATCGACCTTGTATTCTTGATTTATCCAAGACTTTCATCATGATGGTATGTTGGAATAGGTCAAAGATATTTTCTGCATCTAATGCTATGAACATGTGATTTTTTCTTTGCGTTTGTTAAAACATTGAGGATGTTTTGTATGTTGAACCATCCCTGCATCCCTGGGTTGCTGTGTATGACGTGTTCTTAGATTCATTTTGTATTTTACTGAGTTTTTTATATCAAAGTTCATGGATGAAATTGGTCTGGAATTCTCTTTCTTTGTTGGTTCTTTTTGTGGTTTAGGTGTGAGGGTGATGTGGCCTCATAGAATGAATTTGGCAATGTTCCTTCTGTTTCTATTTTATGGAACAGCTTGAAGAGTATCTATATTAGCTCTTCGTTGAATTTGTGGCAAAATTCTGAGTTAAAACAATCTGGAACTGGGGAGGTATTTTTGTTGTTTGTTTGTCTGTTTTTTGGTTGGGAGATTTTTTAATGATTCTGTCTATTTTCTTAGTGGTTATTGGACTGTTTAAAATTTTTCCTGATCTTGATTTTTCTTTGGTAGGTGAAATCTATCCAGAAAATAATTTTTTTAATTTAGATTTTTTAATTTTGTGGAATACAGGCTTTTGATGTAAGCACTCATTGTCTGTAGTTGTGTCCCCCTTTTTGTTTCTGATGTTGTTGATCTGGATAATCTCCCTCTGCCTTTCAGTTATTTTGCCTAAGGTTTGTTTATCTTGTTGATTTTTTCAAAGAACCAGGTTTTGGTTTATCGATTCTTTATATCTATCTCTTTGTTTCCAGTCCCAAGTTTAAATAATACTTGTCATCTGCTCCATGTTGGTATGTTTGCTTCCCTCTGTTAGAGAGCTTTCAAGTGTCTTGCTAAATTATTAGAATAGGATCTCTCTAATTTCTTTATGAAGGTACTTCTGTTTCAAAGTGCTGTGAGCTTTTCTCTTAGCACTGCATTCACTTGTCTCATTTGTTTGGGTATGTGATGCCTTCATTTTCTTTGAAAACTAGTTTGTCTTTAGTTTCTTTGTTTCTTCCATGGACCAGTGGTGTTTCTATTGTTTTTGAAGTTCAGCTTTAATCCATGTTTGTCTGATAAGATTCACTGAGTTATTTCAATATTCATATATCTGCTGAGGGTTGCTTTGTGATTGAATAGATGGTCAGTTTTGAGGATGGATCCATGAGTTGCAAAGAAATGTTCTGTAGATATCTGTTATACCCATTTGATTCAAGATATCCATTAGTTTCTTTATTTTCTTATTTAGTCTCTGTCTTGATGATCTCTCTATTGGAGAAAGTGGGTGATGAATTCTCCTACTATTCATGTGTGGGATTCAATGTGTGATTTAAGCTATAGTAATATTTATTTTATGAATGAGGCTGCCCTTGCATTTGGGTCATCGATGTTCATAACTGAGTGGTTGTTGGGGTGGATTTTTCCTTTGATGAGTATGAAGTGTCCTTTTTCTCATCTCTTTTGATTAATTTTGGTTGAAAGGCTATTTTATGAGATAGATAATGGCCACTCCATCTTGTTTCTTGGGTCTGTTTGATTGGAAACTTTTTCCAGCCCTTTACTCTGAAGTAAATTTTATCTTTATTCATCATTATTTTTTATTGTAATCACCAACACCTAAAAACAGTCTTTGTCTAGTGTCTCTAGTGACCTATCAAGACATACAATCAGAAATACTCTGTACAAGACAATACACAGCCAACACATTTTTCTAAGATCCAGAGAGGGGAACAGAAGTGAAGAAATTCAACATCACAAACCTAAAATAGACAAGTCCAGATAGCAAAAGCTAGAATCACAATCATTCCAAACCCAGATACCTAGACACCAGTAAGAAACCAAAATCATTAACATTCAAGACACCAAATCACAACAACCCTCCAAGAGGAGACCCTGAGAAATTCAGTATAGCCTCAGGACAACGCAATGACCTCAAAACATAAATAAATCCAGGATATTACACAAGATATGGATAAAATCTCATTGATGTCTGTGAAAACAAACAAAAAGTGAAATAAAACACTGAAGATAGTTGAAGACATTGTATTACAAAAGGAGTTAATGAAATTAAAAACTGAGATGAATCTAGAAATAAAAAACTGAAGAGGTCAAACAAAAACTCAAGTGATAAGCCTCACCAACACAGTTCAAAACATGAAAAAGACATTCTCAAGACTAGAGCAAATGCTACTGTGTTTAACAAGTCTTTTTTTTCAGTGTGTGAGTTCAAAGTTATTCCTTAATTTCTCATTCATTAGATTCTTTGTTTCTTGATTTTACTGAGTTCTTCAATACTATATTTTGGGAGTTTTGTGCAGAGTGAAAAATAGGGTTCTATTTGAATTCTTTTATGTGCATACTTTTAGTTTGACCACAACTATGTGCTGAAAATGCTGTCTTTTTTTCCAGTGTTTATTTCAAGTTTTCTTATTTAAAAATATTAAGTGTCCATAGGTATTTGGATTTCTGCCTGGGTCTTCAATCTCATCATTGACCAAAGTGTTTGTTACTCTGCCAATACCATGCTGTTACTTACTACTATAGTTTTTAGTTCAATTTAATCTTTGAATGGGTGATCCCTCTAGCAGTTCTTATGTAGGATTGTTTTAGCTGATATGGTTTGTTTGTGCTTCTATTTGAAGCTGAAAATTGTCCTTTCAACATCTGGTAAGTTGTCTGGAATTTTGATGATGATTGCACTGAATGTTGATGTTGATTGTTTTTCTTTGGATGGATAGTTTTACTCTGTTAATCTTACTTACCAATGAGCAGGGGAGATCTTCCTAGACTTTCCCCAGGCATAAAGATAAACAATCTACAAAAATACAGCAGAAAACTGAAAATCTTCTGCATAACAAAGGACCACCATCATTTTGAAAATGTAACAGTGTAGAGAAAGCTAAAATACTTTCACCAACTACACAGCCAAATAAAGGCTAATATTCAAACTCACAAAGAAGTCAAATGAAAAAATTAGATATCAAGAAAATATACAATCAAAATAAAACACACATTCAATTCTAAATTAAGAATTATTTTTTATTTTTATTAATTGCAGTTTATTCACATTGTATCCCAGCTGTAGCCCCCTCCCTCTCTCCCATCTCCTCCAAATCCCACCCTATCTCTCTCTTCTACTGTGCACCTCCCCAAGTCAAATGATAGGGTAGGACCTCCTCCCTTCCATCTGACCCTAGTCTATCAGGTGTCATCATGACTGTCTTCTTTGTCTTCCTCTGTGGACTTGTAAGGCTGCTACCCCCTTAGGTGGACGTGATCAAAGAGCCAGCCCATGAGTTCTTATCATGTCACTATTTGCAGATGATATGATAGTATAAATGAGTGACCCAAAAAATTCTACCAGGTGACTCCTACAGCTGATAAACCCTTTCAGCTAAGTGGCTTGATACAAAATCAATGAAAAAAATCAATAGCCCTCCTGTATACAAAAGACAAAAGGCTGAGAAAGAAATTAGGGAAAACAACACCCTTCACAATAGCCACAAAGGACATAAAATACCTTGGTGTAACTCTAAACAAGCAAGTCAAAGACTTGTATAAAAAAAAAACCTTTCAGTCTCTGAAGAAATGGAAGAAGATATCACAAGAGAATTCTTAAAGAAATAATTCAAATGGCTGAGAAACATTTAAAGATATGTGCAAAATCGATAGTCACCAGGGAAATGGAAACAAAAAGTAGTTTGGGGTGTGGTCTAAAGAGAGTCACAATGGCTAAGAATATTCAGGCATTGCTGGTAGGAGTACAATAATGTTTAGCCACTAAGGACATATTTGTGGCTTTTTCCTCAGCAGTATGGAGAATGTTCTGCTGCAAGAACCAGCTATATCACTCTTGGGGATATATCCAAAGAATGTTTCATCCTTCCATGGATTTGTGCAAACATGTTTTTGATTGCTCTAATCAACAGAAATTAGATATAACCCAGATGCCCATCAACAGAAGAATAGATAAAGAAAATGTGGAAATTTACACAACAAAATAGTACTCAGTCATTTTACAAAGTAAAACATGAAATTTGAAAGAAAATGCATATCTGCAGGCAAACCAGAAAAAAATCAGTCTGAGTATAGTAACACAAGTTCAAAAATACAAATATGGCATGTATCTTCTTACGTGTTAATATTACTTTTAAAGTGAATGATAAGCAATGTACAGTACATAAAACCATTTAGGAAACACACAGAATAAGGGACTAGTGTTTGAGAACAAGTAACTAGATCTCCCTAGGATAGGACAATAAAATAAAATAGTTATTTATAGATGGAAGATGGGCTCATAAAGAAGAATTGGTTGGAAGTGGGGAAGAGGACATTATGCAAAGTAATATGAAGAGAAACAGTGAAGATGAAATGTAATTGAATGTTACTGTAGTAACCTAATACAGCAAAAGCTGCCTAAAATATATACATATCTGAAGGTGATCCAAATGAAATAAGACGAGAGAGTCACAACAGGATGTAACTTGTCATCAAATTAAATATCGGTTATATCTACTTGAAGTGGTGGCCAAAGGAGTCTTATTAGAATGCCCAAACAATGCACACTTTTATCAAGATTATAATTTGTTCTCCATAAATTCACTGCAAGTTTCTATCACTGACTACAGCATTTACACAACTCACTGAACATAAATTAAGCTGGTGCCTACATAGAAATTTCACTATATAGGTATATTTATCTATATCTGGATTGATATATATGGAGATAGATAGATAGATAGATAGATAGATAGATAGATAGATAGACAAATAGATTTATTTGTGTGTGTAATCTGTATATATATTTTTAAATTCCAGTAACCAAATTTTGCAAGATTATACATAGGAGGCATCAATTAATTATTTTGTTTGTTTATATGTAAGAATTAACAGTACATTATTTTTTCACTTTCCTACATTCAAAGCCTCTTGCAGTGTTAGCTGTTTTGAAATTTCATGGCTGTGTTTTCATGAATGGATTTTACATAAGTTAGATATCAAATTTTGATTTGCATTATATTGTATATATTTTATTATAATAATATATATAATAAAAATATCATGAATTATATCAGTAGTAAACAGTATTACAGTAAAGTAGAGAAAGTATAGAGATGAAGTACTTTTCTTTTTGGTTGTTTTTAAGAGATAATTGACTGAGTCCAGCCATCTCAAGACTTCTGCTGCCAGGTTCAAAACTGAGTTCATATTCATAGGCCCCAAAACTTACTCCTATCCTGATTCTTAAGGTGATTAATGTTTGTCTTTTAATCAGGAAAGAAAGTAAAGAGGAAAGTGGCTGATAATCTAAGCTAAGCATACAAGTTGTAAATGTGTTCTTTGTCATGACTTAAATTGTATATAAGCAGGTTGATCCATCTTTTGGTCCTGTATAATTCTGAATTTGGTGTCAGACATCCAGGAGGAAATCTGAATGCAAAAGCTGAGTTGAGAACCCGGAACCCGGGTGTCCTGCATAAGGCTGAGTCACCAGTGTTTACTTTGGTCAAAACTCCATGTCAAAGTAAGATTGAAATCTCTCCCTCTGAAGCCCCTACCCTGATGTCCCTCCTCTAGTCCACTGATAAGCGATGTCCTCCTCCTCTACAATCTTACTGTAGCCTATCAGGTCTCATCAAAAATGCCTGAATCTATTTTCCCTGTTGCTTAATTTAGCCACTTTGACTGGTGGAAGTGATCAAAGAGGTAGCAAAGTGATCAAAGTGTGACTGCCCCTGCTCCCCTTACTAGAGGAAATCAAATGTTCAAACTACTTTTCACAACAGCAATCCAAAACAAACAAGCTGGGTTTTTTTGTTTTGTTTTGTTTTTGTTTTTGTTTTTTTGATGATCTATAATTTTGTCTCAGACTCTGGTGCTCTCCAAAGTCACTGTGGACCATGATGAAATCATACAGGTTTTTGAAGAAAGAAAGAACCAAACATGTTTTTCACCCACATAGAGGAACCAGGTGCAAAGCCCCAGGGCTATGGGATTCCAAGAGTACATGGATGAGAGGCAAATAGAACAATAAAAAGACAACAAATTCAGAGTAAGTCTGGCTACAGAGACAGAAATATCTCAGTACTGTGACCCACATATGTCTGGACTTTGCTGCAGTTTTTGTGCTGGCCCATCATGAGAACCATTGGGTGTGCACAGACTGAGAGCCTGAAGCAACAGGAGGAAGCAGCTTAGCATTAAAAGTCTTCTCTGACATTGTTGAGGTCTCAGCCTGTTGCAGGACCTAAGCCAATAATCTCCTTGGATCTGCCTTGATGCAGGGGACTGTCTCTGTGTAGTGAAGAGCCTGACATGTCCCTTCTTTTGCTTTGCCTCACCCTCCTCCTGCAACCTGTGTATACATCAATTGAGATATCTCTGTTTGGTTGTGACAATTACTGGGAGACAAACACCTACAAGGAGGCAGATGTTAACATCGCTACATTTATCCCCATTTCCATCCCACTTGATGTATCCCAAACTGACAAGATCTTTTTTGACAGAGAACCAAGTCTACAATGGAAGTTCGACCTTTGAGTACTTGCTTGAATGTGCTATGGTTGTTCTGGTTAAAAGTTAGTACATGACCTGCTAAACACATGTGATTCCATTGAGAATAATGAACTAGATACAGAACAATGTGAAAAGCAGTTACACATTTTTTTCTGCTTCATTGTGCCTCTGCAAACATTTCCACTTTTCTTTGTTATGTTTCCAGTCAGAAAGAAATCAGGGATAGAAAAAGAGAACAACTTTTGTGTCAATCCATGGTGCGATTCCATGGTGAGACTTACATATTTTTAACACACTGACTCTAATATGTCAAGAAAAGTTTCCATTCTTCTCAGGTCTATTTGGCCATCTAAATGTCTTATGCTTGAATATCTGTTTCTTTCCAGAGACTTGGAGAGTTTCTGCTAAAGTGAACTTGAGTATCCCTATGTGCTCAGTACAATTCTTAGAATCTCCAGTTTCATGTGTTCTGTCTTTAGTATCTTTAAAGTATCTCAGAGTTTAGACACTGTGGTCATACTTATAACTTATTTATTTATCACTGATTTTGTAATGTAGTGTTCTGAAATTCATGTCATTTATGCCCATATTCTGTTCTCTGCTTAGTTAGCTCTGCTGGAAACCCAATGTTCTCTGATTTAATTGGAGGTTTTATGATTTTAATTTGCAACATTTCTATCTGTCTTTGTCCTCCCTCACAATCTCAGTTTTGTCTTATTGTTTGTCTTTTATTCTACTCAGTCTTTCATGTGTACAGCTGTTTATTCTTTCCTTCTTCTGAGTTCTCATGGAAACTCCTGATCCTTGTCTCGATACCCCGTTGAATTCATTGCTTGGTTCTTTCTCCTTTTCTGTTGTTCATCTTTTTACTTTCTGAAATATTCATCTGCCACTTTATATCTCTGAGAAACTGTATGGTAGGTTGTTGGTTATTATGATAAGTGGAGGAATCATTAGGACTTTTCATATTCCTGTTTTTCAGGTGATGCTATAATTGGTACATATGTTCATTTGAACATCAGTGTTAGGAATAGGATGGTCCTTTGCTGAAAAGTCCCTTCATGAAACTTCAATACATATTTCCTCTCTGAGTAGGAAACAAACATACTAGCCTAAGGTCCTGTTACTTGTATTGTTATGGAGTACTTGCATAGAAAAAAAAAGCCAAAGAATGTCTTTACTTATTATATTCTGGAAGTAAAGAACTCTTAGGAATGCTTTCACAAGATAGAGTTCAACTATGGTTTCATAGTTCAGCCAGAGAGATAAGGAATCCCAAAACAGGAGAAAGAAAAGAGCCCATCCTCAGATACAGATAAAAGACAGAAAAGACCGAATTGTTAATTGACTGGTCTTAATCTAGATTCTGTTTGACATGTGATAGGTGGATCAAGTCTCAACTCCTTGAAGTTTAAATCAGAGTTGTTTAAAGTTTACACACAGATATACAAGTTCTAAATATATTAACATGACCACAATCTATAATCTACACTGAAATTCTCACTGTAGGAAAAGCAGGTAACAAGTGTCTGTAAACAGTTGGAGTAGACTGATGTTTTACAGATAAGCTTGGGTACCAAAAAAGGATGGTTCTGGGCTAAAAACAAACAGCCTTTCCTTTCTCTGAATATTTTTTTCTCCTTTTATTTTTATTTTTTTCAATGCAGTTTATACAGGAACCTTGAACAATCATCTGACCCTGGGGAAAGCCAGCCCACAGCTTAAATAGCCTCTGGGTAGCCAACCACAGCGTGTCTCGTGGACAATGCAGATAGGTCCACATACACGGAAGCAAGCCAGATCCTCAGCCTTAGCCAAATGTGGAGTTGTTTGTGACAGAGAGCACCCAGCATCGGGAAGGTAGAAGGCGGAAACCAGCTCCATCTTTAGGGCGCAGCATTTCGCAGCTCTCTACAGTTCCCCCTTTTTGTTTTAGACGCATCAGGCAAGAGTAGAGGTCTGATCTCTGATATTAAAAATAAATTGAGACTTTGTACCAATGTTCATTTAGGTGTCATCCACCCAAAGAGCATCAGACCCGTCTGATACCTTTTTCTCAGAGGCGGGACCTGGGGCATCAACCTGCATGTAATCAGATTTGCTCTTCTCTGGGTCCAAAGCGGCTGGCCCTGAGTGCAGTGCTTAGCCTTGCATCCTGAGTGTGACATTGTAGCTTTTTATGGTAGCCAACCATGCTTGGGGAGACTGTCCTGCTTCAATGGCTGTAAAGGCCTGAATGATCATGGCTGCATTACGCTGTTGTGAGACTCTAATCTTGCATATACACCACAGGCAAACCAAGGAGACCAATACCAGAAGGCCTGCTAAAGCTCCCATGCCCGCCCATTCCTTCAGATGATTCATGGCTGCAGCAGTCCATGATGATAATCCTGTGGCTAGTCCTACGTCCACTCTGGTAGAATTTACCATGACAATGGCCACTCTCAGCTGCTCCATCGTAGTATCAAATTCTCCAGTCCAATTACCTAAAATATAGCTAGACAATTGTTTAGACAGATTTGCAGCACAGGAAAAATTCTCATGTTGTATGCTAGTGACACAAAGTCCAGCATACTTTCATTGACGGCCAAGTTGAGCGATTTGCCATAGGGTATCAATTTGCTCCTGCACGAGGTCAATCCTCTGATTGAACACCATCAAGTCTCCTTTTAGTTGAGCATTAATTCCTTTTTGTACATCTAAGGCATGAGCTACATTGGCTAAAAGATTATTCAGAGTCTGAGCCGTCTGCACAGTATGACTCATGGCTAATGCCGCGGTGGTAGCTCCAACAGCCACCAATGAGATGGCAGTAAAAATGGAGACTGTAGTTCCAAGATTCCTTTTCTGTCTGAGGAGAGTCATAGTGTGAGGAGCATCAATGGGCACAGGCACCCAGCGAGGTATGCGAGTAACCAGGGCATACCTAAATTCACTAGTATTCCAGCATTGGGCAAAAAAGCAAGTATCATTACCACAATTACTTGGCTCTATCTGGCTAAAAATGAATAAAAATGGGGAATAAAAACAAACAGGTGTGTGCTTATAGGAAATATTATGAGAAGCCTTAACCCCCTCGTTGGAACATTCTGCATCAGTTCTAGAACTAGCAGTGGTGGTGTCCGAGGTCTGAGTAGGTTCAGGAGACCATTGCCCCCAGGGGTGAGATGTGCTCCATGTAAATTGACTAACTCCATGTTTTCCTCCACTTTTGAAAGTCATTTCAGGTTCTTAAATTATTTTTCCCCCTTTTTTTAATTTTTTTTAATTTTTCATCAATTACACTTTATTCATTCTGCATCCCCCCATAAACCCCTCCCTCCTCCCCTCCCAATCCCACCCTCCCTCTTCCCTCTGCTTGCATGCCACTCCCCAAGTCCACTAATAGGGGAGGTTCTCTTCTCCTTTCTGATCTTAGTCTATCAGTTCACATCAAAAGTGACTGCATTGTCCTCTACTATGGCCTGATAAGGCTGCTCCCCCCCAGGGGGAGGTGATCAAAGAGCAGGCCAATCAGATTATGTCAGAGGCAGTCCCTCTTCACATTACTATGTAACCCAATTGGACTCTGAACTGCCCTGGGCTACATCTGTGCAGGGGTTCTGGGTTATCTCCACGAATAGTCCTTGGTTAAAGTATGAGTCTCTGGGAAGTTCCCTGTGTTCAAATTTTCTTGTTCTGTTGCTCTCCTTGTGGAGACCCTGTCCTCCCCAGTTCTTACTATTTCCCAGTTCTTACCTAAAATTCCATTCACTCTGCCCAACAGTTGCCCATCAGGCTCAGCATCTGCTTTGATAGTCTGTAGGGCAGAGGCTTTCAGAGGCCCTCTGTGGTAGGTTCCTGTGTTGTTTCCTGTTTTCTTCTTCTTCTGATGTCCATCCTTTTTGCCTTCCTTTCCGGATGGGGATTGGACATTTTTGTTAGGGTCCTCTCTCTTGCTTAGTTTCTTTAGATGCACAGGTTTTAGTGGGTTCGTCTTATGTTGTATGTCTATATGAGTGAGTATATACCATGTGTGTCTTTTTGCTTCTGGGACAACTCACTCAGGATGATCCTTTCCAGATCCCACCATTTACCTTGCAAATTTCATGATTTCCTTATTTTTCATTGCTGAGTAATATTCCATTGTGTAGATGTACCACAATTTCTGCATCCATTCTTCAGTTGAGGGGCATCTGGGTTGTTTCCAGCTTCTGGATATTACAAATAAAGCTGCTACAAACATGGTTGAGCAAATGTCCTTTTTGTGTACTTGAGCCTCTTTTGGATATATGCCCAGGAGTGGTATGGCTGGATCTTGAGGAAGCGCTATTCCTAGTTTTCTGAGAAAGCACCAGATTGATTTCCAGAGTGGTTGTACAAGTTTACATACCCACCAGCAGTGGAGAAGGGCAGCATGTGTTGTCACTTGAGTTTTTAATCTTGGCCATTCTGATGGGTGTAAGGTGAAATCTCAGGGTTGTTTTGATTTACATTTCCCTAATGGCTAGTGAAGTTGAGCATTTCTTTAAGTGCTTCTCTGCCATTCGGTATTCCTCTACAGAGAATTCTCTGTTTAGCTCTGTTCCCCATTTTTTAAGTGGATTACTTGGTTTGCTGCTTTTCAGCTTCTTTAGTTCTTTATATATACTGGATATGAGTCCTCTGTCAGATAAAGGGTTAGTGAAGATTCTTTCCCAATCTGTAGGCAGTCGCTTTGTTTTGATGACGGTGTCCTTTGCTTTACAGAAACTTTTCAGTTTCATGAGGTCCCATTTATTGATTGTTGCTCTTAGAGCCTGTGCTGTTGGTGTTCTGTTCAGGAAGTTTTCCCCTGTACCAATGAGTTCTAGGGTATTCCCCACTTTTTTTCAAGCCGATTTAATGTGTCTGGTTTTATGTTGAGGTCTTTGATCCACTTGGACTTCAGTTTTGTGCAGGGTGACATGTATGGATCTATTTTCATTTTTCTACATGTAGACATCCAGTTAGACCAGCACCATTTGTTGAAGATGCTATCTTTTTTCCATTGTATGGTTTTGGGGTCTCTGTCAAAGATCAGGTGTCCATAAGTGTGTGGGTTTATTTCTGGGTCCTCTGTTCAGTTCCATTGATCCACCATTCTGTTTCTATGTGGGGCAGGGTTTTGATTTAATCTGTTCAGGAGAATAAAATCATCCAACTAGAGAATATGGAGACCACTGGACAGGTGAAAGTTCTGAAGAAAATGACAGACCACCAAAAGAAAATGTCAAAAGAGAAGGAGTAAACTGGCCAACTGGTATTACTCACCTTCATGTTGCATCTTCTGCCTTCTACAGACATAAGTGAAAATTGTCTTCATGTGATTGCTAAAGAACAATCCAAAATCCCTATCTCATATAAGAAAAGCCAACTGGTAAGAAACAGAGGAAAACAGAAAAATAAGGGATGATTCTATTGTCACAAATCTCATAATCTTCTGGCATGATGTGACTTCTGTACTTACCACAAACTTCAATAATCAAGAATGTGTACAGTGTTTATAAAAGAATGAGAGGGTGAGAAAAAAAGCCAAAAAACATAAGTCTAAAATATAACCAAGTTTACATGAAAAGACCTAAGGAAAGTCTAGCATGAAAAATGTGCACTGGATCAGAGATACCTTTGATTTTCTAATTGATACAAATTAAATAAACACAGAGGTCACAACTGCTACAAGACAAACACTAAGTGACACCTAAACTGTTATATTTCTGGCCCTCCAGCTACTACTAACCTCCTTTACAGAGAGTTCTTTTGCTCTGGAAGTCTCTTGGAAAATGGAGGTGATCATAAAGATGAGCTACAGCTTGCAGTTGCTCATGTCCCCCTGTGGTTTCAGGCACAGCCCAGCCCTTTCCGACACTCACACACAAAAAATGTTGGAGAATAATTTAGTATCTGTTTTCTGTTGCATGAATTATGTCACAGGATGTGGAATCTGCCCTATCCACTTATTTAAAACCAGGCACACCTGACAAAATTCTGCATCTCAGAAATTCCTCTTGTACCCTGGAATTGAATTTCTCTAAATCATGACATTGTGACTGGTGGTAGTTGAAAGCTTAAAAATACATAAGCAAGTATTGCTGAAAGGTGACCAACACCACCTCTTTTCTTCCAGTTTCAAAACAATTTGTAAAATTTGGTACACAGAGTGTATATGAAATACAACACTCATCATTTCTAGAAATGAGACCTTCAGTTTTCCAATCTGTCCACTGCAAAACCAATGCCTGTGTGTGCACACTAGATACTGATATTATAAGCACCACAACTTTCTACTGCCCAGACTGCAAAATCCTCACTTCTCTGGACAATCAACACTCAGGAAGGGTTGGAGGCCAAGGGTCTCTGCTGAGATCACCACATGGAGACCAACAGAACAACAGCCTGAACCAAAGTCTGAACTACAGTCCATCTCATTCAAAGCAAATGAGGCTCTGTTAGCTCAGCAGCCTGCTCTTCCTGGCCTGGAGAAAATGGCCCCACACTCAGCATGACATGGCCTCTGGACTCTCTCACAGCGCTTTAGAGCTACATCAGAGGAAAATCCCAGAACAAACCCGTAAACTACCTCCCACTGTTGCTCCTGACTGCTAGGCCTGCCCAGAGTACATCATTAGCTTGAACAATAGAGCTGAGTCTCAGATCAGTGGTAGCTCCTCTACCAGTGGATCAAAGATAAAATGATGAAGATAGCAGAGGTATTCTAGTTTTGCCCCAACCCCTAGGGGCACACAGAACCCTAGTGTTGTTTGTTACAAAAGAATGGAAATCCCAATTATTCGATTTTAAAACCTGCTAGCACAGAGAGGCAGAGAAAGCACCCATCTGACCCTGATACTCACCTCACCTCCAAGAGAAAAAGCCACAAAAGCTCACCAGTTCAGATGACAGCTCAGAGGGAATAGTCCAAAGGAACCCAAGGACAAAGGCTTTCTAGCTCAAAGCTCAAAAAGTCCAAAATCTACCACGCTAAAACTCCTTCCACTTTTACACTCTATCTTAAATACATTTCAGCTGAAAGTTCCACTTACCCTTTAATTCCTGTCAGCTGGTTTCTTGCTTTGCCTCTTGACCTAGGGTTAACATTATTTAATCCTGTGCACAGAGAACTTTTGAATTAAAGGTATGTTCTAGGGCTGACAGAACCAAACTGTAATCACCTGTTTACAATAAATTGTAAGTTCGTGGAATTAAGGATTGTGTTAGGGCTCACCCACACCAAACAAAGCACATGTTTTACAGTTCACAATCTAAGGGATCACAGTGGGATCAAGTATCCTGCAATATCCTCATCTTGGAAATGTTTTAAAATATAATCTTCCACTTTCCCAGGGCACCTGCTCATCTTCCAAGATACAGGTCATTTATGTTGCACATTCCATTACCTGATCAGTGTCCAGTACAGTCATCTCTACCTCATAGTTGTGAAGTCCTTCAGCCAACCTTCAGTCAAAGCCAAACAGTAACAACCATTAAAGAAACAAATGACCATGAATTTGAAAACAAGAAGTAGTTAATGGGAGCTAAATGAAAATGACAAATAAAACAAAAAGCATGTAGCAGTTCCTAAGTATGTTGGAGTAGAAATTTTAATACAGATGGAGGAGAGAACATAGTCAGACACAGGAATATCTGGAACAGTCTAGAGTTGACATGACCTTGGGCCATGTGATAAGAGAGGATAGAGGGAAGTGGAGATCCAGAACAAAAGGTCAGGAGGGTAAATGATAAATGAAAAAGACCAGATAACCAAAATGGTAGGAATACATAAGGAAGGACAGCTGGGAGGAGTGCAGCTCAGCTCCTGGGCTAGAGACCTGGATATGATACCCATAACTTGTTACCGGTAAGGACTGAGGGATGCTGGGAGAACCTGACAGCCATGTCTGCTTTGATTGTTATGTAGGCACCTTAACCATTCATCCAGCATTTGAGATGTAAGAGTAAAGAGGAATGAAAAGGTTAAAATGATTTCATTATAACCTTAAAATTATTTTTAAAAGTTGAAAATGGCCTTATGGTCCAATATTCTTCAAAGACTTCAAATAAGTATTACTCACAAATTTTTCTCAGGTTGTGCACTTTCAAATGGGGGGAGGGAAAACATGACTGTTAGTCACTACCACAGCAATTTATCCAGAACTTCTGTGTTGTTTGAACTTGTGCAACTATAGAAATTTGCTTTCCAGAAACAAGTTTAGCAACTAATCCATATTCTTGATTCCCTTTGTGTATGACTCCCCCAAATGTTCAGTTTTCACTTTTATTGACCATCTGAAATTGATTACCTGACTCATTGCCATCTTTCCTCCTCCCCCTCCCTTTCTGTGTTGTGACTACACTAGCTTCAAAGTAGGTCAGTGAACTCAATTCTTACACAGGTCCCTCTTTATTTGTAATTGCTCACCTCCAAAAAATATCAGAGTGCTCAGTGGACATTCATTCACTGGTCTCTTTTACTTCACACTCACCAGTCAGGGCCCCCCTAAAAAGAGCTGCAGGACTATGTTCTGGGCATTGGGCAGTAGGGGCAGCATTCAGTGCTCAAAGAAATTCTCAGTTACATAACATGTGAAAGTTTGATCTACAGGAGACATTGCTTTGAACAAAAACAAATATCAAACCACTAGAGAAAAAGGAATGAAATTCTTAATGACTGCAGGTTATCAGAGAATATTAACCAATAAGAGATTAGAGCATCAACAAAATAAAATTTAATAATACCAACAACTGACTTTTTAAAAACCTTATTTATTTATTATGTATACAATGTTCTGTGTGCATCTACACCTGCATGCCATTAGAGGGTACCAGATCTCATTATAGATGGTTGTGCCCCACAATATGGTTGCTGGGAATTAATCTCATGACCTCTGGAAGAGCAGCCAGTGCTCTTAAACTCAGAGTTGAAAAAAAAAAAAAAAAAAACAAACCAACACATAGGCATACTTACTTTGAAAACGAACAGGCCATTCTGTGGTAGAGGGAAATCCATTAATAAGATACTGTTTGACCTTTCCCCTGTTAGCTGTTGAGACCTATAACCTGACAGACAAAGATTTAGCTAATAGACTTTGTCTCAAATTTGAAGTGACATAACAGTGTCAATGAGGACTGTACAAACAGGCAGAGGACAGTCCTTTGATTAGAAATTCAATATTCACTGGATCAAGCTACCTGACCCAAATTGTACACCCACCTATGTGGTCTCTTTTCATTCACATTAATAAATTATAAATACATATTAGGAAATTACAAATAACAAAACCTCGCCTTGCCTCAATTTGGTGCTTCTTCATAATGCTGCCCCTTCCGGCTGACTGCCTTAAACTTTAACTTGATCAAGGAGGGAGTGGAGGTGTGTACTTTAGTCCCAGCACTTTGGAGGCAGAAATAGGTGGACTCCATGAGTTCCAGGCAGCCTGGTCTACAAAGTGAGTCCAGGATAGCCAGGACTACACAGAGAGACCCAGTGTCAAAAATAAATACAACAAAAATCATAAAACAACACCAACAACAAAACACTCTAGTCTGTGATCTAGCTATTTCCTATCCTGTTTTCCCCTGCAATGTACATAATAACTGTTCCACTTATTCTGGTCTGAACACAGAAGCTCCACATGGAAATCCTTTTCCTGTTATGAAATGGAGAGTTCATTAAATGATCCATATGAGTAATTTTAAAACTGTGATGTGGTACAGCCCTTTAACTAAAGAATTCAGGAAGTTTAATGATGAAGAAACATGGTCAATGCCTTGGGGAGAGACAAATTGGGATCAAGGTGACCTGAGTCAGAATAGTTTGTCTCAGAAACATTTTTCTATGAGGCTGAAGATGCAGCTGTTCTAGAATTAATATGCCTTTCCAAAAAGAAATGACTGTATACACAATTAAAAGATTAATAAAGAAAATCCCCTTTAATGACAGCATACTTTCAGCTCTGGATAATGCTCAAAAGGATCCAGGTGAGAACAGACTTTACATCCCACATATCCTGTCACCCTAAGTCACTTTCAGGTTCAGGTCCCAGGTTGTGTTTTGAACAATTTAAATATGGACTGAAGACTAAGTGGTCTAGCCACTAAGACAGTTGGGAGATTTGCACAGCAAAGATATTAACCAGAATTATTTTTTAAATAAAAACATCAGGTCACTCCTCAGTGAAAAGGTCCTAAATGGAATATCTCAAAGAATGAGAAAGATAGGAAAATTAGAAGGTCAAAAAGATAAAAGCTGCAGTAGGAGGTCTGTTATTTTTTACAACATCTCAAATCATTCAATTTTACTGATGAAGACCCTGGAGCCAGAGAGTGAGGCGAAAGCCTGCTAGCTCAGAGAAGCAGATAACCATGCCCTTGACATTCCCAGGCTGAGGTCCCAGAATTAATTCATTTTTCCTAGGCCTTCTAAAATAACCTCCTCATGACTGAATTTCCTCCTACTTCCAGGGCCTCTCTGTATCCTTCCTCCCAACTCCCACTTACCCTCTATATTTTTCCTTAATAATCCTATGTTCACTTCCTGTCACCTGGATTTTTGCTCTGCAACTTGGCCTACTGTTGACTTCACTTAATACTACTTACAATATTGAAACTGAAAGCTCTTGGATTAAGGCTCCACCACACTACAACTTCCAGCAATTAACACAATCTTTGGGTTCAGAGTGTGAGAAAATATTCTGCAGTCTTTTACAAGCTATGTCCCATGCCAAGTAATCTCATTAAGAAAAACAGCATCTTGTATATTTTCAGGTGAAAAATACAACGGGGGAAAAAAAGGAATAAAATGTCTTCTATGAAGTCAACACAAACTATCACACAATGGGTTAAATTCAGGAGGCATCTAATAGAACAATCCTGTACAAAGGGAGCACAGGGCATCTCAATAAATTTATTGACCAAGCCTATAGTGGCCTTGGGACTGTCTACTATAGCTCTATGTCTTGGGAAGAATGGGGTTGCCAGGTTCTAAAGCAATGCCTTCCCAAAGGCCTTGGACCCAGACCATTACCAGTTCTCACAAGTAATACTTTCTTTAGAGAAGTACCTCTGTTTTGCTCTCTATACATTGGGGCTAATGGAAAGCTCCCAAGTCCCTAGGCTGTTACTGGCTCTATCAAGCTTGTTGTTGGGTTTGGGAAGGAGCTATGCAATTTTCCATTCATAAGAACCTGTGGGAAATTCTTGCTTGATCAGGCTAACCCTCAACAGAACAGAGTTATTTTTTTCTTTTTCAAAGAATTGTCTCCCTGTGTATTCTTGTCCATGGGGCAGAATTATGTTTTTCTCAAGTAGAAAACTGGACCTTTATGGCACACCAGGCCTTAATGTTGGTTGTGACCCTGTAATGGCCCCTTGAGCAGATTGTTAGAGGCAAATCTTTTGATATGAAGATGGACCTCATGGCTGGTTTTAAATCAGTTTCCCTTTTGCTTTAGTTTAGAGCCATGTTTCTATATAATCCTGGTGAGGAAATGTGTATCCTAGAATCTTAATCACTAACAACCCTGGTAGCATACTACTTATCTGTGAAGTGTTTTACAGGCAGTCTTCCCTCAGCTAAATTCTAACTGATGCCACTAGTTTTTCAGCAAAGGTAAATCCTTTACATCATCAGTTCTACTCATCTATATTACAGCTTAATACTGGAGTGCTCTCTGACACAGGACATACCATTTACAACCCCAACAAAATCCAAATGGATCTTTTAAAATTGAGAGAACCAGACCTGACACCCCCAAAGGTCACCAGGAACTATGCCTAAAAAGGTCATCAGTCACCTAAAGATCACAAGACTAGTGACTCCACCCCAAGGTCACCAGGAACTAGGCCATGGGTCAGCAATTCCAGAAACAAGGTCATGAGATTCCCTACCCAAGGAACAACCTGAGGATAACCACACGAATGGGAAGGTATCTTATCTCAGGGTAGGGCATTTGTGCTGAGCATCCCACTAACCTTGTAGTAGAACCATTCCATGGCACAGAAATTACCCAACATTCCTGAGGCCTATAGATAGCTCACTTCAAAGGGGTGCATCTGCAAAGGGAGTTTAGCACCCAGTTTTCTGTGATCTCTTGATCTCAGAGGGGATGAATGTGACCCTATCTGTAAAGGATGGTAGAGAAACAATTTTTCTGTGATCTCTGGATCTTTGGATAAGTACAAGGCAGCACAGATTTCCTAATGTCCAACTTTCAGATTTTCTACTGCATAAGTGGTGGGATCTGTTGTCTGCCTCTCTTTGTTTTTCTGCTGTGCAAGCAGTGGGATATGGATGTTTGTGTATTTTTGTTTGACTGTCTTGTCTGTTGTTGCCTGTTTTTTGTTACTGGGACTGATGAAGACATGGTACAGAATCCTTCTAACCCCCAAGACTTGATTCTTTCCCATTTCAGTGAGGCTTGAGCCATGCTCCACAGGCTGTGTTGACAGTGGCAAGGAAGTGCTAAAGAATAGATACAGTATGGGGAGCCCCAGGCTTGGCACCTTTGCAACTGTTCGCTGGTCTTTGGTCTGGAATAGCTTAGCTGCTGCTCTGGCCTCTGGTCTGGTAAAGATCAACAGGTATGTTGTTGCTCCAGTCTCTGGTCTGGTGGAACGATAGGCCGCCGTTCGAATCTCTGGTGTAGTTTGGTGGAGACTGATTTTGGGGTAGGCCACCACTAATGGAACAGGATAAAGGGCCCATAGAGAGACAGGCCACTCTTCTGAGTTTTGGTATTTTCTTCTTCTTCCATTCTCTTTGTGCGCATTGTACCAAGTACATTTTTTTTCTTGTGTTGTTCTTTTGTGGTTTTATTTGCTTGTGATGATCTCAGTGGGCCGATGACCAAACAGCTGCGCTCCATGGTGACTTTGCCTGCCCCATGCTCCCAGTGCTACAAGCTGGGGCACCTCTGGTCGGCAGTAGGAGCACACATTTCCATATGGTTGGCTGCAAATGCTCAGTTGCAGAGGGGTCTGTGTGCAGAAAATCCTGCTGGGCTGGAATTCATTGCCTCCTGCTTCCTCTCTGAGGAAAGTTGGTGACCTGAGCTTAGCTCTGGCTTGGAACAATGATTGCCAAATATGCTCTTAGCTGAAATGTATTGTGGTTATTACTATTATTATTTGGTTAGGGTCCCCTGTAGCCCAGCCTGGCCTGAAACTAGACAGCTATACGATGACCATGAATTTCTGATCCTTCTGCTCTACCTCTTATCAACTGAGCTACATCCCTAATCCCTCAAACTTCTTTTTGAGCCATAGGTGACTTCAACTAAGAAGTGGACTGAATCCAAAAGGAGAAGTCTTGGTTCCCCTGATCTCCTGGGCCTGTGTCAGTATACTGGCACTGTGCCAAGAATACCCATCTGAGCACCTTGGCACATGACTTAATAGCCTGGCTGCACTTATGAGATTGTTGCTTGAGAACCAAGCCAATTTTTTTAGATGAGGTCTCAGTCTGGCAACTAGAAGAATTTTGTTAGAAAATCTTAGAAAGCACATGTATGATTGTGGTTTGCATGGGTGGGGAACCTCTGTCAGTGTGCTTCCCAAAGTGCTAAAGGACATAAGCTAATGTAGGAGGGAGGGATAGATGAGGAATTCACCATGTCTAGGTGTCTACCCCTCCCCCCCAAGAGAAATCACCAGTTGAAGAAAAAAATTAGCTAGAATGCATTTTCTGTTCAAGGTCTAGAAGTGAGGCAGCAGGGGGCTTTTGGGCAAGCTTTCACAGAACTGCATCCATTCAAGTGCAATGTTTGTAAATTCCCACTGAGCAAGGAAGGAAGTGAAAGGGAAGGGAAGGGGGGGAGAGAAGGAACATGTTCAAACTCTCCCTGGCAAGAAAACAGAAAGGAAAAAAATTCCTGCTTAATGATGTTCTACCTTTTGTCTGTGTGTCCAAGAATTCTTAAGTCGTGTTTAAGTGTGCATCCTTTCATCTTATTTACACACACACACACACACACACACACACATGTATATGCTCTAAAAGCTTGCTGAATAATGGTGTTTCAATGTCTTCCTCACATTTCAAATGAATTATTTTTGGGCCCTAAATCTAAACCTAATTCTTATCAATATTTAGAGGTTTTGCTTATTTTGAATGTGTGGTTTTCTTTTCTTAGTTAACAGTGTGTACACAGTCCCTTACACCAGGGTCATCATGCTTGGATCTCTAGAAAAGTAATGAAAAACAACAAACAGTACTAATAATGTTAGTGACTAAAATGAAAGTTACTGAGTGCGTTGTACAATGACCTCAGATGCTCTTTTCAGACAGGACATTTTATGATGAATATTTTTTTTTTCATGAGGAATAAAATGCCTGTTAAGCTTAGGGCTTTTTTGCAACATTCTCTTGAAAACAAGGTTTAAGATGCATCCTGAAATCATAACATCAAGTGATGTACAGAGAGGACATAATCACCTTTGCAGATATGATCTCCTAGGGATAAGTATGGCAGGATGCAAAGCCCAGGACATTTTCTGAGGATCTGACCTGTCATAAAACCTAATGAAAACATAGATTGTTCCCAGAAAATGAACATGTGTATAAAATCAACTACGTGTAAAGCAAGTACAGAGTGAGTGTCAGAAGAGGGACCAGGTTAAAAACTAATACCAAATAAGTAGCACTATTGCTGTATCTGTAATTTCTATCTTTTTTAGAAGGCAGAGACAGGAAGACCGATAACTCCTGTATTTAAGGCAGAGCGTCTATATGAACAAAAAGCAATGCTTTGCTTCTCCTGTTCCTTTTCTTTCTCTCCCTATTCCTCTTCCTTCTTTACCTTGTATATGTGAATCAAATGTTCTATCTCTGAGCAGTATTCCTAGCTTCTGTACAACAAAGGCAGATACAGGTAGTCTTTGTATATGATAAAGCCAGATGCTAAACCTCACTAAAGCAAGCTTTAAAGAAGTAACTTGTTATAGGATAAATGAAAGAGAACACAGAGAAGGCAACAGGCATAGAAGAGGCTATCTTATTAACATCAGTAACAGAAAAATATAAAAAGACTTCAGGAGAAGTTTATTACAGGCAACACAATGGCTGGCATTAACAAATAAAATGTTATATGCTCCCATCCTCTAGGTGGGAATTCTGTATTAATGTCAGATTATGAAGACTTTGTTCAAGGCATTTACTCTTTAGAAGGATATTTGTCCTTCCCCAGATAGTTACTGTTTGTGAATTAGGTACCCAATGCTATGCTAAGTCCTGAACACACAAAAATGATTCATACAAACATTATTCTTTCTCTATAAGCCTAGATTCTGGTGGGGTAATCCACCATAAACAAACGCATAGACCATGCATAGAAATGTATACATCGCTATAAATTACACTGTGAAGACTAAAGAAAAGCAAGAGGGACCTAACATCCCAGACAGGATAAAGAACATATGTATTCAAAGGGCCTGAATCGAGAACATTTTAATTCAATAGGGGAAATGAAAGAAGGTGAATTTGTTTGGAATATACTAGGCAAGAAAAAAGGAATAATAATAATAATTATTATTATAATAAAGATTAAAGAGGAAGCCAGAGGGCCTGAAAAGATGGCTTAGTGATGAAAAATATTTTTGTGGGGCTGGAGAGATGGCTCAGAGGTTAAAAGCACTAGCTGTTCTTCCATAGGTCATGAGTTCAATTCCCAACAACCACATGGTGGCTCACAACAATCTATAATGAAATCTGGTGCCCTCTTATGGTGTCCAGGTATACATGCAAACACAATATTGTATTTGTAATAAATAATAAAACTTAAAACAAAATATTCTCTGCTTTTTTTGCAGACTTCTTAGCATGTCCATGGTGGTTGACAATTTCTGTAGCTCCTGTTTCAGGGAATTTGATGCCATATGACCAACTGGGATATAAAGCAGGCACAGGTGGTACACTTATATACATGCAAGTAAAATACTCTCATCACTCATCTACAGAAAAGATAAAAATAGCCCCCTCAAAAAAAATAAAAGGTCATTGGGCATAGTGGCACACACTGGATCTCTGTGAGTTCAAGGCCATCCTGGTCTACAGACCTACTCCAGTCCAGGCAAAGCTACACAGGAAATGCTGTCTTGAAAAGCAAAACAAACAACAACAAAACAATACAAAAACAAACAAATGAAAAGGATCATAAAGCAAGTGTGGTGACACATGCCTGTAAATGGAGCATCAGGAAAGTCAGGAATGAAGGTCAACCTGGACTATAAGAAACTCTGTCTCAAAAACAAAACAGCAGCAGCAGCAATAAAACTGCACAAGAATCTGAGTGTCTGGGATGCTTTGGGACATTAAAATTTTTTAATCTTAATTCTTGGCTATATAGGAAGCTATTGAGGAGTGTAGCTGTTTGAATAAAAATGACCCCTCTAGACTCATATGTTTGAAAATCTGGTCCCCAGGTGGAGTAACTGGTTTGGAAAAAATAGGAAGTGTGATCTTGTTGAAGAGGTGTGTCACTGTGGGTGGGCTTCGAGGTTTTTAATCTCACACCATTCTCAGTTAGCTCTTTGCCTCATACTTATAGATCAGTATGAAAGTTGTCAGCCACTGTTCTCTCTGGTTCTCTGCCTGCCATTCCTGTCTGCCACCATGGTCCCTTTCATGATGGTCATGGACTGACCTTCTGAAACTCTAGGTACCCAACCAAATGTTTCTTCTATAAGCAGCCTTGGTCATGATATCTTAGCACAGTGATAGAAAAGTAGCTAAGACAAGGGGTTTGAAAACAGGAGAGAAATGCTTGGAGGTACACTTATCTCAAAGATCCTTTTGTCCTGTAAAATTAATAGTAAAATTCAGGGCTCACAGCACCCCGACCCAGAATGCAGAACCTTCTCGGGTGGGGCGGGGGAAGGGCTTTCATGAGGACCAGCGCAGGCGCAGTGCGCGCCTCCATTGTCAAGCATGATGCAAGCGCCATTGCTAGGTCTACAGACGCTGAGCTCGTCCCGGGCCTGGTGGGCGACAGCGTCGAGGGCGGCGACGGGAACCCGCTTCCCGGTCGCGGTGGCAGCGGTCATGGCAGAGCTTCATTGTGGTAGGCTGAGACCAGGAGAAGCCAGGTAAGGGTGTGGGGCGGTTGATGCCTGGGCTCCGCCTCCACCCCTGGGCTCCGCCTCCGTCCTCTCCCGGGCTCAGCCTCCGCCCCCCGGGCTCCGCCTCCCTTCTTTCCCGGGCTCCGCCTCTGCCCCCGGGCTACGACCCCGGGCTGGGCTCCTCCCCCGCCTCTGCCTCTGGGCTCCGCCTCCGCCCCCAGCAGCCATCCAGTGGGCTAGGTGGCATAGTGGCTGGGAGTTGGGGAGGGGAGAGCGTTGGCTCCCAAGGTGGAGGAGCGGCAGGTCCACGGGTGTTGGCCATCGTGGAGCGGTTGTCCCTGGCTGGCTGTGGGCGTGTGTGAGGGACCCGCAGGATGGCAGTCGCGGGGTGAGGCTAGGGCTGTGCAGTTGGAAGCTGGCGGGCTGGGCAGGTCGGAGAGCCTGCCCAGGTTCTGCCAAGAGCTTCTGTGGAGGCTGCTGGTACCTGGGACCGCGCCCTCGGGCCACAGGAGTTGGGAGGGCGGGAGCACACTGTGTGGAGTTCCTAGGGCTACACTTGTGCCCTGCATCCTGAGGAAGAGTGATACTGGGGCCAGTCGTCCGGGAAAAGAAGTGCAGGGAGTCCAGTGTTGCCTCCTGCCTGGCCTGGGGCGGTGGGGTTGGGGAGTCTGGATATCCCAGTGGAATGAACACTTGCTGCTTGGAAAGGCCACAGGATCCTTGCACCTTGAAACATTTCTAGGACTATTGTTTCAGGACTTATGTGCCGGCATTACAGAATGAAGTGACTCTTCTTAAGTAAAGACAGCCAGCCTACCACTGCAGGTGCTCTCTCTCACTTAGCTTTCAAGTGATTTGATTGTTCTCTTTATTCCACCAGAGAATTCATCTTAAGGCACAGTTTGGTATATACATTGCTGTTTATACTTTGATGGACTTGCACAACCAGGAGTATACAGGATTCATGTGGGCTTATTTTCCTATTTGTATTTCTTTAGGTTGCTATGTATAGATAATCAGCATGTAAGAACAAGGTTACTGTAGAGCTGGGAAAGCTCTTTTATTTCAAGTGTATTCCAGTTTTACACTTGCAAGGAATTTTCGCTACCAGCCCAGCTGCCCCTTGTCTCAGGAGGTGCTTAGGTTGAATTTGCATGATTTTTTTAAAAATTTTATTTTATTTTTTTATCAGTTACATTTTATTAACTCTGTATCCCAGCGGTGTCCCGCTTCCTCTTTCCCTCCCAGTCCCTCCCTCCCTCCCTCATCTCCACCGTGCCCCTTTCCAAGTCCACTGATGGGGGGGGACCTCCTCCCCATTCATCTGATCCTGTTTTATCAGGTATCTTCAGGACTGGCTGCAAAGCCCTCCTCTGTGGCCTAACAGGACTGCTCCTCCCTTCGGGGGTGGGGAGGCCAAAAAGCCAGTCATTGAGTTCCTGTTAGAAATAATCCTTGTTCCCCTCACTTTGGGAAACCAATTGGTTACTGAGCTACCACAGGCTACATCTGAGTGGAGGTTCTAGGTTATATCCATACATGGTCCTTGGTTGAATGTCAGTCTCACAAAAGACCCTGTGCCCAGACATATTTGGTCCTTGTGGAGCTCCTATCCTTTCCCCATCAGACTAACTCCCCTTCTTTCTTATGATTCCCTGTACTCTGCCAAAGGTTTGGTCATGAGTCTTTGCTTTGAAAACACTGCTAGTTAGAGTCTTTCAGATGCGCTCAGTAGACTCCTGTCATACGTTCAATGCACATCCCATCTGTCTTTCTAAACGAGGATTGATCATCTTACCCCATGTCCGCTCAATTGATTATCTTTTTTAGGTGTATAGATTTCATTATGTTTATCATATCTTATAGGTCTATATAAGTGAGTATATCCCATGTTTGTCTTTCTCCTCCTGGGATATTTCACTCAGAATGATCTTTTCTAGATCCCACCATTTGCCTGCAAATTTCATGATTTCCTCCTTTTTGATTGCTGAGTAGTATTCCATTGTGTAAAAATACCACAATTTCTGTATCCATTCCTTTGTTTATGGACATCTGGGCTGTTTCCAGGTTCTGGCTATTACAAATAAAGCTGCTATAAACATGGTTGAGCAAGTATCCCTTTTGTGTACTTGAGCAAACTTTGGGTATATACCTAGCAGTGGTATAGCTGGGTCTTGAGGAAGCACTATTCCTAATTGTCTTAGAAAGCACCAGATAGCTTTCCAGAGTGGTTGTACCAGTTTACATTCCCACCAGTAGTGGAGGAGGGTTCCCATTTCTCCACAAGCTCTCCAGCATGTGTTGTCGCTTGAGTTTTTCATCTTGGCCATTCTGATGGGTGTAAGGTGATATCTCAGGGTTGTTTTGATTTGCATTTCCCTGATGGCTAATGAGGTTGAGAATTTCTTTAAGTGTTTCTCTGCCATTCGATATTCCTCTGTCGAGAATTCTCTGTTTAGCTCTGTTCCCCATTTTTTAATTGGATTACTTTGTTTGCTGCTTTTCAGCTTCTTTAGTTCTTTATATATACTGGATATTAGCCCTCTGTCAGATAAAGGGTTAGTGAAGATTCTTTCCCAATCTGTAGGCAGTCGTTTTGTTGTAATGACGGTGTCCTTTGCTTTACAGAAGCTCTTCAGTTTCATGAGGTCGCATTTATTGATTGTTGCTCTTAGAGCCTGTGCTGTTGGTGTTCTGTTCAGGAAGTTGTCTCCTGTGCCAATGAGTTCTAGGCTGTTCTCCACTTTTTCTTCTAACAGGTTTAGAGCATCTGGTTTTATGTTGAGGTCTTTGATCCACATGGACTTTAGTTTTGTGCAGGGTGATAGATATAGATCTATTTTCATTTTTCTGCATGTGGACATCCAGTTGGACCAGCACCATTTGTTGAAGATGCTGTCTTTTTTCCATTGAATGGTTTTGGCTTCTTTGTCAAAAATCGAGTATTCATAGGTGTGTGGGTTTATTTCTGGGTCTTCTATGCAGTTCCATTGATCCTCCTTTCTGTTTTTATGCCAATACCATGCAGTTTTTATTACTATTGCTCTGTAGTACAACTTGAGATCGGGGATGGAGATACCTCCAGATGATCTGTTGTTGTACAGGATTGTTTTGGAGATTCTGGATTTTTTGTTTCTCCATATGAAGCTGAGAATCTTTTTTTCAATGTCTGTAAAGAATTGAGTTGGTATTTTGATGGGAATTTCATTGAATCTGTAGATTGCTTTTGGCACTATGGCCATTTTCACAATGTTAATCCTACCAATCCATGAGTACAGGAGATCTTTCCATCTTCTGATATCTTCTTCAATTTCTTTCTTCAGAGACTTGAAGTTTTTCTCAAACAGGTATTTCATTTGCTTGGTTAGTGTCACCCCAAGGTATTTTATGTTATTAGTGGCTATTGTGAAGGGTGTTGTTTCCCTAATTTCTTTCTCAGTCTTTTTGTCTTTGGTATACAGTAGGGCTTTTGATGTTTTAGAGTTGATTTTGTATCCTGCCACATTGCTGAAGGTGTTTATCAGCTGGAGGAGTTCTCTAGTTGAATTTTTGGGGTTGCTGGCGGAATTCTCTAGTTGAATTTTTGGGGTCGCTCATATATACTATCATATCATCTGCGAATAGTGACACTTTGACCTCTTCTTTTCCTATTTGTATCCCCTTGATCTCCTTTAGTTGTCTTATTGCTCTGTCTAGTTCTTCAAGTACTATGTTGAAGAGGTATGGAGAGAGTGGGCAGCCCTGTCTTGTCCCTGATTTCAGTGGGATTGATTTAACTTTCTCTTGATTGATTTTGATGTTGGCTATAGCTTGCTGTATATTGTCTTTACTATGTTTAGATATGTGCCTTGTATCCCTGATCTCTCCAAGACTTTAAACATGAATGGGTGTTGGACTTTGTCAAATGCTTTTTCAACATCTAAGGAGATGATCATGTGGTTTTTCTCCTTCAGTTTGTTTATGTGGTGTATTACATTGATGGATTTCCATATGTTGAACCACCCTTACATGCCTGGAATGAAGCCTACTTGGTCATGATGGATGACATCTTTGATGTGTTCTTGGATTCTGTTTGTATTTTATTGAGTATTTTTGCATCAATGTTCATAAGAGAGATAGGTCTGAAGTTCTCTTTTTTGTTGTGTCTTTGTGTGGTTTAGGTATCAGGGTGACTGTCGCTTCATAGAATGAGTTTGGTAATGTACCTTTTGTTTCTATTTTGTGAAATAGTTTGAGGAGAATTGGCGTTAGCACTTCTTTGAAGGTCTGGTAGAATTCCGCACTGAAAGCATCTGGCCCAGGGTTTTATTTTCTGGAGGGGAGACTGTGAATGACTGCTTCAATTTCTTTGGGGGATATAGGACTATTCAGTCTTTCTACCTGATCTTGACTTAATGTTGGAAAATGGAATCTATCAAGAAAATTGTCCATTTCATTTAGGTTTTCAAATTTTGTGGCATATAGGCTTTTGTAGTATGACCTAATGATTGTTTGAATTTTCTCAGTGTCTGTAGTTATGTCACCCTTTTCATCTCTGATTTTGTTGATTTGGATAGATTCTCTCTGCTTTTTAGTTAGTTTGGCTAAGGGTTTGTCTATCTTGTTGATTTTCTCAAAGAACCAGCTTTTTGTTTCATTGATTCTTTGAATAGTTTTATTTGTTTCTAATTGATTGATTTCAGCCCTGAGTTTGATTATTTCCAGCCATCTGCTCCTCTTGGGTGTATCTGCTTCTTTTTTTTTTCTAGGGTTTTCAGTTGGGCCATTAAGTTGTTTGTGTGTGATGTTATGAATTTCTTCTTGCAGGCACTTAGTGCTATAAATTTTCCCCTAAGCACTGCTTTCAATGTGTCCCATAAATTTGGGTATGTTGTGCCTTCCTTTTCATTGAATTCTAGGAAGTCTTTAATTTCTTTCTTTATTTCTTCCTTAACCCAGCTTTCATTGAGTAACAAGTTGTTCAGTTTCCATGTGCGTGTCGGCTTTTTGTTATTTCTGTTGTTGTTGAGGTCCAGCTTTAGTCCATGGTGGTCAGATAGAATACAACGGATTATTTCAATCTTTTTGTATCTGTTGAGGCTTGCTTTATGACCAACTATATGGTCTATTTTGGAGAAGGTTCCATGCGGTGCTGAAAAGAAGGTGTACTCTTTTGAGTTTGGGTGAAACGGTCTGTAGACATCTATTAGGTCCATTTGATTTAGGGTCTCTGTAAGTGTTTTTATTTCCCTATTTGTTTTCTGTCTAATTGATCTGTCCCATGGTGAGAGTGGAGTGTTGAAGTCTCCCACTATTAGGGTATTAGAATCAATGTGTAATTTAAGCTTTAATATTGTTTCATTTACGAATGTAGGTGCTCTTGTATTTATGGCATAGATATTCAAAATTGTGATGTCCTTTTGGTGGATTTTTCCTTTGATGAGAATATAGTGGCCCTCCTTATCTTTTTTTATTAACTTGGGCTGAAAGTCTATTTTATTAGATATTAGGATGACTACTCCAGCTTGTTTTCTGGAACCATTTGCTTGAAAGACATTTTTCCAGCCCTTTACTCTAAGGTAGTGTTTATCTTTGATGCATAGGTGTGTTTCTTGGATGCAGCAGAATGTTGGATCTTGTTTCCACAACCATTCTGTTAGCCTGTGTCTTTTTATTGGTGAGTTGAGTCCATTGATATTGATAGATAATAGTGACCAATGCATGTTAATTCCTTTTGTAATGGAGTCGATGATCTAACCCTGTTTCATTGCTTGTTTTCTTTTCATTTTTGTTGGGACATTATCTGTATGCCCTGTTTTCTTGGGTGAATTTGTTTTCATTGGATTGGAGTTTTCCTTCTAGTATCTTCTGTAGGGATGGTTTGCTGTGTAGATATTGTGTAAATTTAGTTTTGTCATGGAATATTTTGTTTTCTCCATCTATGTTGATTGAAAGCTTTGCAGGGTATAGTAGTCTGGGTTGATATTTGTGATCTCTTAGAGCCTCCATGATACTTGCCCAGGCCCTTCTGGCTTTCATAGTTTCTGATGAGAAGTCCAGCGTGATTCTGATAGGTCTACCTTCATATGTTACTTGGCCTTTTTCCCTTGCTGCTTTTAATATCTTTTCTTTGTTCTGTAGATTTAGTGTTTTGACTATGATGTGACATGATGTGTTTCTTTTCTGGTCTAGTCTATTTGGAGTTCTGTAGGCCTCTTGTATATTTATGGACATCTCTTTCTTTAAGTTGGGAAAATTTTCTTCTATGATTTTCCTGAAAATATTTTCTGGACCTTGGAGTCTGGAGTCTTCTTTTTCGTGAATTCCTATTATTCTTAGATTTTGTCTTTTCATAGCATCCTTGATTTCTTGGATATTTTGTGATTGGAACTTTTCTGATTTTACTTTTTCTTTGAGAGAAGTATCCATTTCTGCAAGTGTGTCTTCAGCTCCAGAGATTCTCTCTTCCATCTCTTGTATTCTGTTGGTGATGCTTACTTTTGTGGTTCCTGAATCAGGATAGGAATAGGCTTTAGGACCTGTGAATATGAATTCAGTTTTGAACCTGGCAGCAGAAGTCCTGAGATGGCTGGATTCAGAACAACAACCAAAAAGAAAAATACTTCATCTCTATACTTTTTTCTAGTTTAGTGTAACACTATTTATCGTAATTACTGCTGATAAAATGTCATGGTATTATTATATATTATTGTTATAATATATACAATATAATGCAACTCAAATTTTGATATCTAACTTAGGTAAAATTCATTCATGAAAACGCAGGCATGAAATTTCAAAAGAGCTAAACCTGCAAGAGGCTTTGAAGGAAGAAAAGTGAAAAAAAGGTGTAATGTTAATTCTTATATATAAGCAAATGAAATAATTAATTGATGTCTCCTATGTATAATCTTACAAAATTTTGGTTAATGGAATTTAAAAAATATATACAGATTAATTATACACAAACAAATCTATCTACCTATCTATCTATCATCTGTCTGTCTATCTACCTATCATCTATCTATCTATCTATAAATATAACTATATAGTGAAATTTCTATATAGGCACAAGCTTAATTTCTCTATATTCAGTGAGTTAAGTAAGTGTTGTATTCAGCAATGGAGACTTGCAGTGAATTTATGGAGGCAAATTATAATATTGACAAAAGTGTGCATTGTTTGGGGATTCCAATGAGACTCCTTTGGCCACCACCTCAAGTAGATATAACCCAGTCTTCATTTGATGACAAGTGACATCCTGTTGGGACTCTCATATTATTTCATTTGGATCACCTTCAGCTATGTATATATTGCAGCAAGCTTCTACTGTGTTAGTTTGCTACAGTGACATTCAACTGACATTTAATTTTGGCTGTCTCTCTTCATAGTACTTTCCTTAATGTCTTCTTTCTTCCCCACTTCCAACCAAGTCTTCTTTATGAGCCCTTCTTCAATCTATAAATAACTATTTTATTACCCTATCCTAGGGAGATCTATTTACTTCTTCTCAAACACTAGTCCCTTATTCTTTGTGTATCCTACATGGTTTTATGTACTGTAGGTTGCTTATTATTCCCTTTACAAGTAATAATATCATGTAAGTAGATGCATGCCATATTTGTATTTTTGAACTTGTGTTACTATATACTCAGACTGATTTTTTCTAGTTTACCTGTAGATATGCATTTCCATTGAAATTTCATGATTTACTTTTTTAAATGACTGAGTAATATTTTGTTGTGTAAATGTCCACATTTTCTTTATCTATTCTTCTGTTGATGGATGTCAGGGTTATATCCAATTTTGGGAAGTGTTGAGTAGAGCAGTCATAAACATCTTTGTAAAAATGGAAAGATGAAAACATTTTTTGGATATATGACCAAGAGTACTATAGTTAGTTCTTGAGGCAGAACAATTCCCTTCTTGCTGAGGAAGAGCCACAGAGATGTCCTTAGTGGCTAAACATGTTTGTACTCCTACTAGTAATGTCTGAACATTCTTAGCCCTATGACTCTCTTTAGACCATATCGCAAACCACACCACATCACAAATGGTTTTCATTTCCCTGATGACTATGGACCTTGCACATATCTTTAAATGTTTCTCAGCCATTTGAATTATTTTTTTTAAGAATTCTCTTCTGATATCTTGTTCTATTTCTTTCTTCAGAGACTGAAAGTTTTTGTTTTCCATGCAAGTCTTTGACTTGCCTGGTTAGTTACACCAAGGTATTTTATGTCCTTTGTGGCTATTGTGAAGGGTGTTGTTTCCCTAATTTCTTTCTCAGCCCTTTTGTCTTTTGTATACAGGAGTGCTGCTATTTTTTGTGAGTTGATTTTGTATCTAGCCACTTGGCTGAAGGAGTTTATCAGCTGTAGGAGTTCCCTGGTAGAATTTTTGGGGTCACTCATGTATACTATCATAACAACTGCAAATAGTGACCTGACATGAATTCATGGACTGGCCCTTTGATCACCTCCACCTGAGGGGATAGCAGCCTTACCAGTCAAGAGAGGAATACAAAGAAGCCAGTCTTGATGAGACCTGATAGTCTAGGGTCAAAGTGAAGGGGAGGGGGGTCCTACCCTATCATTGGACTGGGGGAGAGTCATAGGAGAATAAGAAGGAGGGGGTAGGATTGGGAGGGGTTGGAGGAGGAGTCTACAGCTGGGAACCAAAGTGAATAAACTGTAATTAATAAAAATAAAAAAATCTTTATTTAGAATTGTAGGTGTGTTTTATTTAGATTGTAAATTTTCTTAATATCTAAATTTTCTTTTGACTTATTTATGCATTTCAATATTAGCCTTTATTTGGGTGTGTAGATAGTAAAAGTATTTTAGTTTTCTGTACACTGCTACATTTTCAGAATGATGGCAGTCCTTTGTTATGCAGAAGATTTTCAGTTTTCTGCTGTATTTCTGAAGACTGTTTATCTTTATGCCTGGGCAAGGGCTAGGAAGCTCTCCACTGCTCATAGATAAGATTTATAGAGTAAAACTCTCCATCCCAAGAAAAACATTCAACATCAACATTCAGTGCAATCTTCATCAAAATTCCAAACAAAAGACAATTTTCAGCTTCAAATAAAAGCACAAATAAACTATGACAGCTAAAACAATCCTAAAAAGAATGGCTAGAGGGATCACCCATCCAAGATTGAATTGAACTAAAAACTATAGTAGAAACAGCATGGTATTGGAAGAGATACAAACACTTTGCTCAATTATGACATTGAAGACCCAGGTAGAAATTCACATACTTATGAACACCTGATATTTTTAAAATAAGAAATCTTGAAATAAACAGTGGAATAAAGACAGCATCTTCAACACATTGTTGTGGTCAAACTGGAAGTATGCATGTAAAATAATTCAAATAGATCCCTGCTTATCACTCTGCACAAAACTCACCGAAAATAGGTTGAAGACCTCAGTAAACTCAATAAACAGAGAATGGATGAGAAATTAAGAACAGCCTTGAACTCACTCCCTGAAAAAAAAAAAGACTTTCTAAGCACAATAGCATTTGTTATAGTCTTGAGAATGTTTTTTTTTTTTTCATGTTTTGGACTGTATTGGTGAGGCTTATCACTTGATTTTTTGCTTGACTTCTTCAGTTTTTTTTTATTTCTAGTTTTTACATAGCTTAATTAATTTATTTTTAATTTTTATCAGTTACACTTTATTCACTTTGTATCCCCCCATAAACCCCTCTCTCTCCCCCTCTTAATCCCACCTTCCCTTCCTCTTCTTCACTCATGTCCTTCCCAAAGTCCACTGATAGTGGAGGTCCCCCTCTCCTTCCTTCTGATCTTAGTCTATCAGATCTCATCAGGAGTGGCTGCATTGTCATCTTCTGTGGCCTCGTAAGGCTGCTCCCCCCTCAGGAAGAAGTGATCAAAGAGCAGGCCAATCAGTTTATGTCACAGGCAGTCCCTCTTCCCATTACTGTGTAACCCACTTGAACACTGAAGTGCCATGGGCTACATCTGTGCAGGGGTTCTAGGTTATCTTCATAACCTAAAACTCATACTCCTTGGTTGGAGTATGAATCTCTGGAAAGACCCCTGTGTTCAAATTTTCTGGTTTTGTTGCTTTCCTTGAGGTTTTCCTGTCAACAACAAGAGAAACACCACTGGGGCAGGGAAGAAACAAAGAAAGAAATTAAATAATTTCTAGTTTTTAATGAAAATGATGGCACAACATACCCAAAATTATGAAGCACAATGAAAGCAGTGCTAAGAGAAAAGCTCACAGCATTTTTAAAAAATGAAGTGCCTTCATAAAGAAATTGGAGAGGTCCCATAATAGTAATTTAGCAGCACACGTGAAAGCTCTAACAGATAGAGGTAAATACACCAACATGGAGTAGATGACAGGAAATATTTAAACTTGGGGCTGAAATCAATATATTGGAAACGAGATTGATACAAAGAATCAATGAAACAAAAAACTGGTTCTTTGAGAAACTCAACAATATAAACAAACCCTTAGAAACACTAAATGAAAGGCAGAGGGAGATTATTTAGATCAACAACAGAAACAAAAAGGGTGACATAACTACAGACAATGTGGAATTAAAAAAGAAATTATTAGGTCTTACTTCAAAAGCCTGTATTCCACAAAATTCAAAAATCTAAAGTAAACAAATGATTTTCTAGATAGATTTCACCTACCGAAGATAAATCAAGATCCGAAAAAAGTTTAAACAGTCCAATAACCACTAAGAAAATAGAAGGAATCATCAAAAATCTTCCAACATAAATAAATAGATAGATGATAGATAGATAGATGATAGATAGATAGATAGATAGATAGATAAGTAAATAAATAAATAAATAAATAAATAAATAAATAAATGAAGACTGCTCTGGTCTGGATGGTTTTAGTACAGAGTTCTGCCAGACATTCAAAGAAGAGCTAATGTGAACATTCTTCAAACTTTTCCACAAAATAGAAACAAAAGGAACATTGCCAAATTCATTCTATGAGGCCACAGTCACCCTGACACCTAAACCACACAAAGAAAGAGAATTCCAGACCAATTTCATGCATGAACTTTGATGCAATAAAATAAAACTGAATCCAAGAACACATCATATACATCATTCCAGAGATGCAGGGATGGATCAACATACAAAACATCATCAATGTAATCCACCATTTTAACAAAATCAAAGTAAAATATCACATGATCATCTCATTAGATGCAGAAAATGTCTTTGACCAAATACAACCACCCCATCATAATGAAAATCTTAGAGAGATCAAGGATACAAAGGCAATACTCAAACATAATTAAGGCTATATACATCAAGCTTATTGCAAGCATCAAACTAAATGAAGAAAATTTCAAAGCAATTCCACTAAAATCTGGGACAGGAGTAGGATGGCCACTCTCTCCATACCTCTTCAATATAGTACTTTAAGTTCTAGCTAGAGCAATAAGACAACAAAGGGAGATAAAGTGTATATAAATCAGCAAGGAAAAAGCCAAACTACTGCTATTGGGAGATGAAATGGTAGTGTATGTAAGTGACCAAAAACAGTCCACCAGAGAACTCCCTGAGCTGATAAACAGTTTCAGCAAAGTAGTTGGACACAGGAGTAATTTTTAAAAATCAATAGCCCTCCTGTACAAAAGAGACAAATGTGCTGAGAAAGAAATTAAGGAAACTACACCATTCATAATAGCCACAAATTCTATAATGTATCTTGATGAGACTCTAACTAAACAAGTGAAAGACCTGTATGAAAAGAACTTTGTATCTGAAGAAAGAAACTGAAGAAGATATCAGAAAAGAGAAAGATCTCCCATGCTCCTGGATCTGTAGGATTAACACAGTAAGAATGGCCACCTCACCAAAGGCAATCACCATCAACATCTCATCACAGATCTGTACAGACCTTGAAAGAACAATTCTAAATTTCATATAAAAAAAAAACTAGAATAGGTTAAACAATACTACACAGTAAAAGATCCTCTGGAGTTATCTCCATCCCTGATTTCAAGCTCTACTACAGAGCAATAGTAATAAAAACTTCATGGTACTGGCATAGAGATAGACTGGTCGATCAACTGAATTGAATCAAAGACCCAAAAATAAACCCACATACCTTTGGTCAACTGATTTTTGACAAAGAAGCCAAAACCGCACAATTAAAAAAAAATACAGCACACAGTTCTGGTTTACCAGTAAGAAAGTACACTGTATGTTTAGGGTAGATCTAGTGATTCCTTGTGTGGAGCCATAGAATGGCTGCTTGACTCCTGCCTGCTTGGAATCTATCATGCACATTGTGCCTTGCATGGTACAGTGAGTTTCCATCCCTGGACCGTAGGTGCTGTTTTGAGCTTTGTAGAGGATTGTTCAACTGTTTAGATTTGGCAGGTATCGGCATGAGACCTTGCCTCCCACTTACCTGAGAACTGTCCTCTCGCTTTTTAAAACTTCCTTGACAATATCCTGCTTTGCAATTTTCACTGAAACTAGTTCCTCCCCCTGAGTTGCCTATTCTTACTCTTTATAAGCTGTAACTTAAAGTACAATAAACTGAGACTTGATCAGAAAAAAAAATACAGCATCTTCAACAAACGATGCTGGTCTCACTGTATCTCTGAATGTAGAAAAATGCAAATAGATCATATTTATCTACCTGCAAAAAACTCAACCCAAGTAGATCAAAGGCCTCAATATAACAGCAGATACACTAAATGTGTTAGAAGAGAAAGTGGGGAAGAGTCTTGAATTCATTGGCACAGGAGAAAACTTCCTGACAAAATAACAATTGCTCAAGCCCTAAGATCAACAATTATTAACTTATTAAATTATTAAATGGGACCTCATGAAACTGAAGGAGGTCAGCTAAAAAAGACCAAGGACAAGGAATAAGTCAAAATATTGCTATTTGGGGATTCATAAAAAGTTCATGATATTGGTACTATCATGAAGCAGAATATGCCAGGCTACCCATATCATGGGAAAGCAGTCTGATGAATTAAATGTACAATTAGTAAATAATAGCACAAGCTGAAATGTTGATTGTCTTCCTCCCCAGAGATCAGCAGGAGTAGTACATCAGTACTAACCCTAACCCTAACCCTGGTCCAAGTCAAGAGTACCCAAACCCTGAAAGAAACCACTGCCTGCCCAAGTCAGTGACTTTCCTATCTTTTGAGGATCCCCTGGGTTTGGCTCATTTATTTATTTATATATTATTTCTATATTAAATTTATAAATAAATCATTTTTCTTTCACTTTCCTCCCTTCAAAGCCTCCTGGAAACACTTTTTAGTATTTAAAAAATTCATGCCCAATTTTTCATAAACCATTTATACATAAGTAACATTTCAAAAATTTTGTTTGTATTATACTGTATATATTGTATTATAGTAACAGTAATGTATAATATTACCATGAGATTATATCAAGCATATTTATGATAAACTCTATTAAAGAACAGCAGAAAAATTATAGAAGTAAAGTATTATTCCTTTTAGTTGTTACGAGATGGTTGCTGTCTCAGAAATATCTTCCTTCTTGCTGGCAGGGTGAAAATTGAGTTCATGTTCCCAGGCGCCAGAACCAACTCCTACCCTTCTTCTTCAGATGTTTCATGTTTGTCTGTTGACAGGTAAAGAATGTAAAGAGGGAATCTGCTGATCATCTAAACTGATACACACAGGTTGTAAATGTGTTCCCTGTCAGGACTTAAATTGATTATGAGCAGCTTTTCCAATCTTTTGTTCCTTTAAGGCCAGGAGGGGATGTGACTGCAAAAGTTGAGTCAAGAACTCAGAAACCATGTGTCCTGGATAGGGCTCAGTCACCAATGTTTACTTACTTGATCAAAGCTCTCTGTCAAGGTATGATTGGAAAATGCCACAGCCTTCCCTGCTCCCCATTGATTTGTGTTTCCATCCTATAAAAATGCTGTACAATTTCACTTTCGTGTCACAGTTCAGCTCCAAAGTTTGTTCTGAGTCCCTAATTGTTCAGTAGTGGCCTAAATGAAGTAAGATTTTTTTTTATCTGCTTAAATATTTACTATGAGGACTGTTCAGAGAATCAGTCAGTTCCCAAATCTGTGCCTTTGTCCAGGCCTGTTCAGGTTTTGGTGCATAATTCAAATAAAGATCATGCTTTCCTGGACTTTTGTGACTTTTTGGATTATTTTGGTATTTTAAAACATAACATTGGATTTATTAAAAAATGTAATTGTGGAGTGGCTGGTACACGAGTGTGCTATTAGCAGAACACAGATTGTGAGATTAATGCTTGAGTATCTTAATAGTATGAATGGGTGACATAGGAAATGATCATGTGTACTTGACTGTAATATCTTTACTCTTTAAAAAAAACTTTATAATTATTGGTGAAAAGAGAAGACAACAGATAAGGGAGTCAAGATAGATACAAGATTATTGTGTTTTGAATGGCAGACACAAAAGACTGACATCACCAGATGCCAATCTTGAAATGTTTTAAGTGCAGTTTTGTGGAATATATTTATTTTTTAAAAATCACCCGTCTAAACTACCTTCACAACAGCAATTCAAAACAAACAAGCTAGTTTTAGATGACTTACAATTATGTTTCAGACTATGAGACTCTCCAAAGTTACTGTGGACCATGATGAAATCATGCAGGTTGGGGAAGAAAGAAAGAACCAAACATGTTTTTCACCCACATTGAGGATGCAGGTGCAGAGCCCCAGGGCTATGGGATCCCCAGAACACAGGTAGGAGAGGAAACTACAATAATGAAAAGCCATGGAATTTAGAGTGACTCTGGTTAGAGTTAGAGAAATAGTTCAGCAGCACGACCCATACTCTATTGACTGGACTTTGCTTCAGTTTGTGAGCGGGTTTGTCATGAGAACCATTGGTTGTGCACAGACTAAGAACCTGAAGTAACAGTAGGAAGCAGCTGTAGCATACAAAGGCTTCTAAGACAAGGTTGAGGTCTGAGCCTGCTGCATGACATAAGCCAACAATCTTCTTGAATCACAGAAGCAAGGCATTGTCTCTGTGTTGTGAAGACACTGACATGTCCTTTCCTTTGCTTTGTCTCTTCGTACTCTTGCAATCTTCATTTACATCAATGGAGGTGATGCACCACAGCTGTTTTGAGTGCTGGCAGCAGCCCAACACCTACATGAAGGCAGACATAATCCTAGGTGCATTTATCCCCATATACAGAACACTAGAAGCACCCTTCACGAATATTTTTGACAGTGACCCAAGGACACTATGGGAACTCTTTCTGTGAGTACTTGTGTGAATGTGGTATGCGTGTTCTGGCTAAAAGATAGTACCTCTTCTTCTGTGCACATGTAATTTCTTTGAGAATATTGAAGTATATACAGAGAAATGTAACAGTTTCAACCTGTCCTCCCTCATTACACATCTACAAACATTTCCACTTCTCTTCCTTATATGTCCAATGAGGAAGAAATCAGAGAGAGAAACCACCAACTTTTGTGTCTAGTGCATTGTGGAATTCCATGCTCAGGTTCATATATTTTTGACACATTGCCTCTAATCTGTCCAGAAAATATTCCACTTTGCTCACCTTTATTTGGGCATCTAAAAGTCTTTTGTTTGAATGTTTCCCCAGATTTGGAGATTTTCAACTAAAATGAACTTGAGTATCCCCATGTCCTTAGCACAAATCTGAGTCTCTCATGTTCTACATGATTCAGTCTCTTTAAAGTGTCTCAGAGTTTGGACACTGTGGTCACAGTTATGGCTTATTTATTTCTCACTGATACTTTAATGAAGTGCTATGAAAGTCATGTCCTTCATGCCTGATATTCTGATGTCTACTTAGTTCTGTTGGAAAGACAGTGACTTGTGGTGTGATTGGAGTCATAGTGGTTTTCATTTCCAATGTTAGCATTTGTCCTTCTCCTCTTCTAGAATCTGAATTTTGTCTTAGGATTTATCTTTTTTGGTACTGAGTATTTTATTTGTATTCCTTTTTTTTTTTTGATCCCTCATCCAAGGTCTCCTGTGTACTGTTTATTCTTGTCTCAATGCCAAGTCAAGTTCCATGTTTGATCCCATCTTCCTTTGGGTTATTCACCTCTTTACTTTCTGAACTATTCACTGACCACTTTATCGCTTTGAGTATATTTGTGTTCATTTGTTGATTGTGTATGATATTGTAGAGGAGTCATTCAGCTTTTCCATATTTTCTGTTTTTCCATTCATGCAATATTTGGCATATTTGTTCACTTGAGTAACAATTCTGGCTTAAGATGATACTTTACTTGCAAGTATCTTCTGAAAGGCTCATTCTATGCACCTCCTTGTGAGCAGGAAAGAAGCCTATAAGCCTGTGGTCCTTGTAGCTGTATTGTTATGAAGTATATGAAGAGAAAAATCCCAGGATGCCTGATTTATTTTGCAAGTTAAGTACTCTTAGGAATGCTTTCACAAGAGGGAGAAACTATAGTTCATTAGCCCTCTACAGCAGGAGGTAAAAGTGTACCAAGACCAGAGAAAGAAAAGAACCCCTTCTCAGAGATAGGCAGGAGACAGAAAGAATGAATTATTGTCAGAAGTCTTAATCTAGAATCTGTTTGACTTGTGTTAGGGGGATAAAGTCTCAATTCCTTGGAGCTTATAACATATTTTTAAAACTTTACTAAAGAAGATGAACACTTCAAATATTTTAATATGAACATGATACAGAATACACACTGTAATCCTCATTGTAAGAAAAGCAAATGTCTGTAAACAGCTGGGTTAGATTCATGCTTTACAGCTATACCTAAATCTTGGAGATCAAAAATGGATGGGTATAATGACAGATAAGATTTCTGCACAATAAGAAGCACTGTGTCTTTAGAACAATGATAGGACATTAAAAAACTAGATTCTATAACTATGAGTACAGAAGCCACATCATTCATCAGGTGGTTTCCATAGGATATCAGAACTCCACTGATTAATATTTTAAAACTCTGACATTTTGAAATCATTAAGTCTCATTTTCTCATACCTTAAACCACTGTCTCAGATATTTACAACTTGCATTTAGATATCATAATTCACTGTCTTAAACAATTTATATCAAGTTTAAAGCCTCTGTTTCCCTCTACAGCCATTTACAAGGAGACTCTGTTACTTAAGCAGTGCTTAAAAAGCAAGTTGTTTTAATTAAAAATTCTAACAAATAAATTGATAGATATTAATAACATGATAGCTTTAGTTTGAATTTCATATATATTTATTTTTGTGTGATTATGTTGTTCAGTGTGATGCCTGTCAGCAAGGCAAACCTGTCTGGCATAATGCCTCCTTCAGCAGGTGACCTACTAGCTATAGAAAGAACAAGGCTTGATTGTCACATATAATATGGACTGACCACACATTTGCAGGCTCAGTTTGAAGATCTGCCTAGGGTTTCCTGGTTGCTGTTCAACTTCTGTAATGACAATTTGCTGTCAACACCACCAGAAATCTGAGAGGTTTAAATTAACCTATCTTGGGCAGGCACATTAGGGTATTCAACTCAACAGTGTCCAGTCAGGGATATAATGATGGGTGAAATATATGTCAATTCTTGCTTTAATTGTCAGCATTACTACAGTTCAAATATGATCAAGACAAAGGCCATTTCTGCCCATAGTATTTGTGAATTGCCTTAGCTTCTGGCTGGAAGTGTATATTTTTTGTTTACCAGAGGGAAACTTTCTCTTTAGGTTTCTTAAATCCAAATTTAGAAGAGCTCTCTGAAGGGTTTGGCGAACGACATCTAATTTATTAACCATATTTTATATTAAATAAACTTCACTGAGATTTAGTTACTTGTGTAAGGTTTGTCCTTGATTAGACACACAGACACTTTTCTCTCTGTGTAGGCATTATGTTTGTACTGTGCATGATGACAGGTCTACCCCTGAACATGTTAAAGTATTTGGACATTTGTAAGGTATCTGACCATTATCCGGAATATTAATTATCTTTTACAGTTTTCAACAAGTTCACAGCTTTTAAGATTAGACTTTTGCACTTTTACCCATGGTAAGTTTGAGCCTTAACATTTTGATTTGAAGATTTAGGTGAAGATCTTTTACAACAAAAAAGAACCTTAAAACATAAATAGAGTTCACAGAAAGACTAGGAATGTCATTTTCTAGATCCATTTGTAGTGTATCTTACAGAATATTAGTTTCTTATATGACTCAGTTTATCCAAATTGTTAAACATTAACATATTAAGCAAAGACAGAGAGGTTATATTTACATCTTCATGTAAAATTCTGGTATCCTGGATAGACCTTAGGAATTTATAGACCTTTGTTGCAGAAAATTAAAAAAAAAATGATTGTTGGGCTCTATACTATTTATTATTATTTGCCAGAACACTACCACTGTGGTATTATTTAGCCCCTTATCACAAATAAGACACCTATACTGGTTAGATTTTATAATTGTCTTATTTATTTTGGGCCAGATAGATATTTCACATATGCTGGCTCAATAACCTCACCATTCATCTCCCAGCCCCCATCCAATGCCTTCCAATTTAATCCTCCTCATCTGGTCCACCTTCCATCTATAATCCCATGGTACATACTAGCATTCTACATATGAGCCTTTTCATGTCATTATTAGAGTCATTTCTCAGCCCACATGGTATTTTCTCCACAATAACCCATCATGGAATCCTTCTTCCTCCTCACTTCCAGACCATCTCTCTCATGATTCTCCTTTCCCAGAAGCCCCAGAATCTTTGTCAGACCTAACCCATTCTGCCATGCCCAGAATAGGACATTTAATCGAACAATCAGGTATGACTTGGGCAGGTTTTCAAAACTAAGATAGGTGTAACAGATCTTGAGTGCCAATAACACACATCAGAACAACCTCCAATAGACCTGATTTATAAAACATAACTTAGTTATTTAACATTCGTTGTTCCTTACCTAGGCTTTCCAACAAGCCTCATTTTGAACACAGTTAGTAGAGATATATGTGTGTTTTTAGACACTTATAAACTTAGACATACATTTCTAAGTCAGTCTCTGTTAACTTGAATAGATATTTATGACATTAGGAATTTATTAACTGTTGTCAAACATTTGATGTTAGTAAGTTCTATTTTCTAGAAACAGAAATTGTATTCCCATAACATATACACTATGTTCTGACACGTTTATTTTTCTAAATATGAACTGAATGCACATAATACACAAGTATGCTGTAGTTTTTTTAGCTATTAATCTTTTTTCTTACAATTTTTAACCTGACATTTTGTTGATGATTTTACAGAGTTTTAAACTGCACCCAAGAATTTACAAATCCTGAATTATAGAATGTATACAAAATATTCTTAGAAATCTTGAAATAAATTTTATATATAAGCTACAAGTTTTTCTCCATTAATTTATATATTTATTAATTTTACATTCTGATAGAAGCCCTCCCATTATCCTCAAGTACCTCCTCTCACACGCTCTTTCCCCCATTTTCCCTTCTCCTCTTCACAGCAGGGGAAGGTTCCACATGGGTATCAACCAGCCCTGGCACGTTAAGTCTCTACAAGACCAGGATCATCTTCTCCCACTGAGGGCAGACAAAGCATCTCAGCTAAGGGACTAGGATCCAAAGTCACATCTCAGGTAGCCAAAGGTTAAAATCATCAATGAAGTTTTTATAGCCAGTCTTTGCAAACATAGCTCTTTCCAGGAGTTATCATTCATACATGTACACATTCGCACAGTTGAATATTTGGTATTGAGTAATTCCTGGGAAAGACTAATCCTCCCTCTGTCAATGGTTGCTAATTTCATGGTTTAGAACAATAGATTCTCTTTACAGCATCTAGCCATAGACCTCAATTTAATATATTGCAACCACATGGAATTTCTACTTGGTGGTGGCTGGAATGAAGGCAGAATCTTTCCTTCAGTAGAAACCAGTGGACTTCATGCTAATGATTTCTGTTACTCTGCCTCTATTAGTGCCAGGCAGCCTCTCACCTACCTGGAGTTTGGAAAGAAGGATCTGAAGACCCATCCCCAAACATGGAAGTCTATGAGTGAGACAGTTCAGCCCAACTACCTGCACCAAAATTACATTTCCTCCTATAATGAGTAATTTTTTACTGCCTGATAGGACTTGTGTTTTCCTCCTTTTTTTATGCTAGTTTAACTTCTTTTCCTTCACTGCCTTACCTTACCCAGGAAACTCAAATTAACTATTTAGTCTGAAAACTTATAGAAGCACTTTTCTATAAGTTATTACTTTTTACATTTTTATAAAAAATTTTTGTATTTTTATTTTGTGTTTATGAGTGTTTTGCCTACTTGTTTTTTTGTGTACCACAGGTATGCTTGGTGTGTGCAGAGGGGAGAGGAGGACCCCTAGAACTGGTGTTAAATGGTATGGTAATCCAAAAAGTGGCTACTATGACTGAATCAGAGTCCTCCACAAGTGTATCAAGTACTCATAACATCTCAGTCATTTCTGAAGTCATTCCCCAAACACTATTTTACACAGGTGTATTTATTTTTATTTCATGTACTTGAGTGCTTGCCTTCTTGTGTGAATACAACATGTGTGCCTGGTGGTCTTAAATTCCAAAAGGGATCTCATGTCCTAGAGCTACAGATGGTTCCAGGACATCCTGTGGGCACTGAGACTGATGCTCTTCTTTGTACAAAAGGGGTCAGTGTGCCTAGATGCCTGGACGTCTATCCATCCTTCAGTGCAACACTTTAACACTAAGAGTGCATACAAAGTTGTTACAATTTTTGTAAGTGAGTACGAAAATGAATAATTGCAAAACAAAAGAATATGAAGCTCTTATTCACATTCCTAGTGAACACCTTAGTGACTCTTCCGTATCCCAATGCTTCCATAAAGGAAAACATCATAAGCACCTATATAGTCAGCAGTCACAGGACATAAAAATTGACACTTTATCCACAAAATCTACAGCAAGGAAACCATTATTAGTTATAGTTCAATTTCTGAGAGTTTAGGAGCCATTCCATGGTGTTCCTGATTCATTAGGGGCTTATTCACAAAAGCTGTACATGTCACAGTAAAAGTCAAGGTTTAACACTTCTAGGTTCCTGAATTTGATAAAGAGTTTCTGAAAAAAAATGGACTGACTACACTCATCATTCTGTTCTTCTGTTTAGACCAAAATGGAGAAACTATCTATATTTGCTGACCTTATACTTTGCCATTGGTCAGATCAATAAGGACACACAACTGCTTCCCAATGTGACCTTGGGTTTTCATGTCTACAATGCCTTTAATTCTAAGAAAAGAACCTTAGAGGGCCTTTTGATGTTGATGTCTGGAATAAGAGAGTATGTTCCTAACTACAAATGCAAAACACAACACAAAGCTCTAGAAATCATTTCAGGAACCAAGTCAGAATTTTCTGCTGCAATTGGAACACTTTCAGAGCTCTACAAAGTCCCACAAGTAAGTTAGGGAAGTATTTTTTTTGTGCACAATCACAAGTCAAACCTGACAAAACAACACAAACAAAAGAAAACAGAGAAGTGTTTTATGTTTAGGATAGGCAGATTTAAAAGAGAAGTGAATATATTACTTTCATATGGCAATGGTTAACAGTAGAAAGAGTGTGGTAAAAATCATGCTCAGTACATTCTGAAAATTTCTAAGCAGATCACTTAGTGGAAACCATGACTCTATTGTCAAACACTGGAAGATGTACTGTGGATACTCAGGCTGCATTTTGTCATAAGTCAAATTGTACAACAAAGATACCTAAGTACCAAAGAAAGCATATAACCATCTCAGAATTCCTGCAGTTGTCAATACTGATGTATGAAAAAAAGAAAGTCTGGGACATGTAACTAAATTTAGAACAATCTTCAAGGTCATCACTGATGAAAATCTGATGTTAAATCAAGGAATTAACGATCTCATGCAGGAAAGTAGATCTCAGAATAGCACTCACAGAGACCAAACACTTAAATAGATTGCCACAATTGACTCTTTCCAGGATACACTGAATAAAGGCATCCATCAGCAGGCATTACTACATGCAAAGAAAATACTCTGTGAGCACAAGGGTCAGGAATAATCAAGATTATAAAACCCATAGTGTAACTCTGATTGTTATCACTCAGTTAAATAATTTGTAAATGTATTTTATCCAAATGTTAAAAAAAATGAAACACACAATAGTTTACATCTGTTTCAGAGTTTTGTCTCAGTCAAATCTATCATTAGACAGGGATGATGCAATAACCCCTGGCAATGTGATTTCAGATCTTCACAACCTGCACCATTTTAACTTAGGTAAATGAATCTCTAAAAACTTTGTTAGTCTCTTTCTGTATTTGCTTTCCTAAAGCTGATGGTTCTGAGAAATATGGTGTTATGTGACCAGAAAGTACATGGTAATGTTTTCTGCAGTCTTTCACTACATCAGATACTCTGTTTCATTGTATTGCAACAAGGGAGATCTATCAGGTCTTTCAAAGACAGTGAACAGAATATTGTTTACTTCAGATATCTGAGTAATGTTGGAGATCATAGTATTAGGAAAAAAAGACATATTCCATCATGTGATCAGATAGACAAGCTAATCTCAGAGAAGACATCCTCTTCACCAATAAGCAGTTCTTTGATTCTCATATGCAAAGTACGAACTCACTTCCTCCCTCCAGGTGATGATGATTCCAAATACATAAAACTTATAATCACCTTTTTTTTCCCTTTGCTTCTTCAGGTCACATATGGTCCCTTTGATTCCATGCTAAGTGACAAAGATACATTCCCAACCCTTTATCAGATGTCTCCTAAAGACAGAGCTCTAACCCAAGGGTTGATCTCTTTATTGCTCCACTTTGGCTGGAAGTGGCTGGGGGTCATTGTGTCTGATGATGGGAGAGGAAGGGAGTTTCTCTCAGACCTGACAGTAAAGATTGGATCAGAAGATATCTGTGTGGCTTTTACAGAAAAACTGTCTGATAACTCAAAATATAGAATAATATATGATTATGGATTGCTGAACTTGTACCAACATATACAAGTAAATGTGATTTTATTCTATGGTAATATGGATGACTTGGTGATCTCTCTCCCATACATTAAAAAATTTTTAAGAAGAAAGGTGTGGATCATGGCAAAGCAACACCTGACATATTTAGAATCTACATTCAATGACAGGAATTTTTGGATATATGCTTTCAGAGGAAGCTTCTCGTTTTCAAAGAGGAGAAGTATCCCTGGCTTCAAGCACTTTCTTGAGGCACTTACACCCTCCCAGTACCCAGGAGATTCTTACTTCTCTAAATTCTGGGTTGACAATTTTGATTGTTCACCTCTTGGTTTTCTATGTGAAAAATTTAAACCCTGTCCAGCAAATATTTTCCTAAAGACTGGGGATGAAATAAATGATGTGATGACTACTTCTGAGCCCAGCTATTCTATATGGAATGCAGTATATGCAGTGGCCCATGCCCTCCATAAAATGCTGTTGACCAAAACTGAAATGGGACCTATGGATGACAGAAACAAGGGTGAGATTCTACCATGGCAGGTAAGCCTCATTCATAAGCAAGGGAATCACCAGGATCACATATTATTGGTAAGCAATTTATTGTGGTTAACCAAGAAAGCATTTTCTTCTTATAATTAAAAGAATATTTTAAAATGCAAAAGGGTTTGTCATAGTATATCTATATATGTCTACAATTATCTGACATGATTTTGGAACTGAAAGCACAGATTTGAAGACATTAAATTAGAATGTGTTTAAACAAATGTTTCCTAACCTAACATGAAATTCTGAATATAAATATGTGATTAATGTCAAAATATAGCAAGTTCAATAATCAAAATTTATATTTTCTTGGAATATACCCATTGAAATAAGCTTTAGATATAATGACCATATCCAAAGCTGCTATTTCACGTAAAATTCAATCTATATTTAATGACAGAAGACCATAAAATTAATAGCCTGTGCAAGTGACATAAGTAACTGAAAAGTAATGGCTTTTATAATTTCTTCATTCTTAATTACTTAAAATGAAGGAAAAACCAAGACTGTGTTTCTATTATTAAATGTTAGAACACAGTGCTCATAAGCTTAGGCACTATCTCTGTGTATTAGTGGTAGATGGATGTGTTTGGGTTTTAAACCGACAAGATATAAACATGGGATTCATTTATATACATGAGCCTTGATGGTCACATTCAAATAGGGTGCCATGAAGAAGTTTGTTGGACAAGTCAATTGGACTTTAAATCCATTCAAAAATAAATAAAATGAATTCTGAACATAGAGTGCACTGTGTAATTTAGAGTATCATGTAAAACAATAATATTTGGCATAAACACTGACACAGTTTGTGAATATAGCTTTCTAGAGATGTGATATTATCTAAGTTAGTATGTCCTGTGTACAAATAACTTAGCACCTAAGCAACCTTTATAACACACATTGTTAATTAGGTAACACAATATCATGTCTCAGTAGCTGAACTGTTTACCCATTGTATTAAGTTAGATATGTAATTGAATCATACTGGAGGATGACTCAGTGTTACATGTACTTGCTGCACATGCAGAGGACCCAAGTGTCATTGTTAGCACATACATGGCTACTCACAACTTACTAAGGTACAACTGCTCAACTTACTAAGGGACCCACATGAAGATCCAACATCCCATCATTTACATATATGTACTGCACCTAGTTTCATTCCAAGTATAAAGCCCCGGTGGATGTAGGTCACTTTACTCTGTATTCTTGCAGCATTCTAGTCCACTTGGGTTCCTTCTATCCTTCCCAACCACTCTTACATGAGACTCTTCAAGCTCTGTGAGATGCTGGACTGTGAGTCTCAGCATGTGATTCGATTAACTGCTAAGGGTGAGGAGGCTCTTAGAGAAATGTTAAGTTAGGCTCCTGTCCCTAAACATAGCACATATCATTAATGTTGTCAAGGATTGGCTATCTCCCATGGGGTGGGTGTCACATTGGGGCAGGTATTAATTTTTCATTCCATCAGACCTACTGTATCTTTGTCTTTGTCCATCGTGGAGTTAAGATAAATTTTGTTTGGGAGGTTTTTAGGTAAATTGGTATTTCCTTCCCACCACTATAGGTCCTTCCTGGCTAGAAGGGGGCTTTCTACACTCTCAACTCCCACACTGATGGAAGGCTCAGCTAGAGACATCCCCATATCCTCCCTGTAGCCTGTAGCCTGACCCATCTCAACAGTTTGTCTCAATGATTTCCCCAACCTTCTTTCACCCTTTGTCTCCAGGCCCTTAAACCTTGCCTCCCAATTCTCCTCATATCTGCTTTCCCTCATCTCACTCCACACAACCTCTCCTGTCCAATTCCCTCTATATTTCCTCTTTCACTGTCCATTTAATTTCCCCATCTGAGTGAGATTTAAGAAGGTCCTACCTTGAGCCCTTCTTGTTACTTAGTTTCTTTAGGTCCATGATTAGTAGTGTGGTTATTATATGGCTAATATCCACTTATAAGGGAATACATAGCATATGTGTCTTTCTGGCCATGGGTTACCTCACTCAGGATGATCATTCCTATTTCCACCCAATTGCCTACAAATTTCATGATTTGTTTGATTTTAATAGCTGAGTAGTGTAAATGTACCATATTTTCTTTACCCATTCTTTGGTAGAGGAACACCTATTTGTTCTCAGATTCTTTCTATTACAAATAAAGCTTAATGTATACAGTTGAGCAAATGTCCATTTATGGTGAAGTATCTTTGTTATATGTCCAGGAAGATTATAGATGGTTCTTGAGGTAGAACTGTTCCCAATTTTCTGAGAAAGCACCAGATTGATTTGCAAAATAGTGGTCCAAATTTGTACTCCCATGAAAAATAGAGGAGGGTTATTTTTCTCCACGTCCTTGTCAGCATGTGTTGTCACAGCACCACACTCCCTCCTTCATCTCCTCTTATGTCCCTCCTCAAGCCCACTGATGGGGGGTCATTTTTCCCTTCCCTTTGTCCCTAGCATATCAGGTCTCATCGAGACTGACTGCATTGTCTTCCTCTGTGGCCTGAAGTTCTTTTATTGCACAGAAATGCTGGGTTATTATTATTTTTTTTATTTTCAATATAATATTGTGAATTGTTCTTTCAAGGTCTGTGATGAATTGTGTTGTTTTTTGGATAGGAATTATATTAAATATATAGATTGCTTTTGCTAATATGGTCATTTTTGCTATGTTAATTTTACCGAGCCATGAGCATGGGAGCTCTTTCCATCTTTTGATATCTTTTCAGTTTCTTTTTTCAGAGACTTGAAGTTCCTGTAACAGAAGTCTTTCTCTTGCTTGGGGAGAGTTCCACCAAGATATTATTTCTGGCTGTTCTGAAGGATGCTATTTCCCCAATTTTCTTATCAGCCAATTTCTCATTTGTATTCAGGCCACTACTGATCTTTTGAGTTAATTTTAAAGCAACCACTTTTCTGAAGTGGTTTATCAGCTGTATAAGTTTTCTGGTAGAACTTTTGGGGTCACTTATATATAATAGTACATCATCTGTAAATAGGGATGTTTTTACTTCTTCCTTTCCAATTTGGACCCCCTGATCTCTTTTAGTTATATTACTGTTCTAGCTATAACTTCAAGTACTACATTGAAGATACATAGAGAGAGTGGGCAGCCTTGTCTTGTCCCTGATTTTAGTATAATTGCTTTGAATTTTTCCCCATTTAATTTGATTTTGGCTATCTGCTTGCTGTATATTACCTTTATTATGTCTATGTATGGGCCTTGTAACCCTGATCTTTACAGAACTTTTATCATGAAGTGGTGCTTGATTTTATCAAAGGCATTTTTTTGCATCTAATGAGATAAACATGTTTATTTTTTTTCTTCCAGTGAATTACAGAGATGGATTTAAATGTGTTGAATCATCCCCACATTCCTGTGATGATGTTTACTTGATCATGGTGGATGATGTATTTGATGTGATCCTGGTTTGGTTTTCTAGTATTTTATTGAGTACTTTTCCATATAAGTCTGTAAGGGAAATGGCTCTGAAATTTTCTTTTTTGTTGGGTCTTTGTGTGGTTTAAGGTATTAGAGTAACTGTAGCCTCATAGAATGAATTTGGCAATATTCCTTCTGTTATATTTTGTGGAATAGTTTCAGGAGTGTTGGAATGAGGTCCTCTTTGGAAGTCTGGTAGAATTCCATGCTACAACCATCTGGCTCTGGGATTTTTTGGTTGGGAGACCTCTAATGACAGCTTCTATTTTCTTAGAGGTTATAGGACTGTTTAAACTGCTTACCTTATCTTAATTTAATGTTGGCAAGTGACATATATCAGGAAAATCTTCCATTTCCTTTTGATTTTCCAAACTTGTAGAATACAGTCTTTTGAAATAAGACCTAATGCTTCTTTGGAGTTACACTCCCTTTTCATAACTGATTTTGTTTATTGGGATACTATCTCTCTCCCTTTTTGTTAGCTTCTCTAGAGCTTTGTCTATCTTGTTGATGTTCAAAACAACAGCTCTTGGTTTCACTGATTCTTTGTATTGTTCCCATTTTTTTTTCTTTGACACTAACTTCAGCTATGAGTTTGATTATTTCCTCCTGTCTACTCCTCTTAGATGTTTACTTCAGTCTGTTCTAGAGCTTTTACATGTACTTTTAAATTGCTGCTATGAGAATTCCGTAATTCTTTTTAGAAAGGCACTTAATGCTATGAACCTTCCTTCTCCTTAGCACTGCTTTCATTGTGTCCCAGAAGTTTAGGTATGTTGTCTCTTCATTTTCACTGAATTCTAGAAGATCTATATTTTCTTTCTTTATTTCTTCCCTGACCCAATGATTACTGAGTCATTCAGTTTCCATTAGTTTTATAGGTTTTCTATTGTTTCCATTGTTATTGAACTCTAGCTTTAATCCATGGTGGTCTGATAAGATACAAGGTGTTATTACAAATTTCTTATACTTGTTGAGGCTTGCTTTCTGACCAAGTTAATGGGCAATCTTGAAGAAGTTTCTGTGATGTGCTGAGAAGATGGTATATCCTTTTTTGTCTGGGTGAAAATTCTGTAGATATCTGTTGAATCCATTTGATTTGATCATTAGTTAGTTTGATTGTTTCTCTATCTAGTTTCTGTTTTCATGATTTGTCCTTTGGTTAGTGCGGTGTTTTGGAGTCTCCCACTATTACTGTGGACATATAAGTGTATTATTTAAGCTTTAGTAATGCTTCTTCTACAAATGTAGGTGCCTTTGTGTTTGAAGCAAAATATTCAGAATTGAAACATCATCTTGGTGGATTTTTGATATGATATGTATCATTTTACTATGATATGCATCCTTTCCCATATCTTTTGAGTAAATTCAGTTAAAAGTTTATTTTTATTAGATATCAGGATGGCTTCTTTCAATTTGCTTCTTGGGTCCATTTCCTTGAAAAAGCTATTTCCAGCCCTTCACTCTGAGGTAATGTCCTCTTTTTTTGTTAAGATGTGTTTCTTGTTTGCAGCAGTCCTACTTATGCATCTATTCTGTTAGTCTGTGTTTTTTTTTTTTTTTTTGAGGAATTGAATCCATTAATGTTGAGTGATATTAATAACTAATGTTTGCTAGTGCTGGTAATTTTGATTTTTATGGTTGTAGTGAGTTTCTGTGTTTCTCTCCTTTTGGTTTTGCAGCAATGGTGTTTTTTTATATCTTATTTGTTTTCTTGGGTGTGGTTAACTTTATTTGCTTGGAGTTTTCCTTCTAGTGTACATTAAAGCTGAGAAGCATAGACATTGGTGTTTTGGGGTCCACAGCACAGCCTCTTACTTGCTGTGGAGTCACTAGAGTCCTAGCACTCAGAAACCATGTGGACTGGGCACCACCATTTTGAATCCTCTTCAAATATCCATCTTTTAAATGGAAATATTTTTTTCTGGTGCTGGAGAAAGACACAGGACCTTTTTCCAACTAAGGACACGTTACACACTACACTATCTTCTCTCTCATAAATGATATTTCTACTTGTGTTTAGTAACTCTAGCATTACTTCAAAGGGAAATAATTTTAATCTTGCTATACAACTGGGGAGACTCCTAAACAAACTAAGCACCTTTAAAAAGAAACCCATATCAGAGAGAGGGAAAATGAATTTCTCTTAAAGGTCAACCAGTAATCTGTGTGGGCCACTCATATAAAATTTTGTCTCTCTTCAGCTGCATCCATTTTTGAGGAAAATTAAAGTGACAAATGCTGCTGGAGATGAAATAAGCTTTGATGAGAACAAGAATGTCATGGAAACATATGATATACAAAACTTTATTGCATATAGTAAGCAAAATTCATTAATACTTAAAGTGGGAGAATTTGTCTTCAAGAGTCCACAAGACCAAGGCTTTTTCATCAATGAAGTTCTGATTCAATGGCCAAACAATTTTAATCAGGTTGGAAAAATTTTCAGCATTTAATATAAAGGGAATTATTTGTAAAGAATTATAAACTTGATTGTGTAATATATATTGTGAAATTTCTTTTATTATTATTTTTTTTATCAGTTACATTTTATTAACTCTGTATCCCAGCCGTGTCCCAATCCCTCATTCCCTCCCAGTCCCTCCCTCCCTCCCTCATCTCCACCGTGCCCCTTTCCAAGTCCACTGATAGGGGGGACCTCCTCCACATTCATCTGATCCTGTTTTATCAGGTATCTTCAGGACTGGCTGCAAAGCCCTCCTCTGTGGCCTAACAGGACTGCTCCTCCCTTCGGGGGTGGGGAGACCAAAGAGCCAGTCATTGAGTTCCTGTTGTGAAATTTCAAGCTCTTATCTCTGTTGTGACTGTGAGTTTGTTTGTGGGTATTCATGCATATGAACACATGTGCTGGTTAAGGCCACAGTTAACTGTGATTATCTTCCTCAGTTGCTGTCCACTTTCTTTTTAAATAGGATATCTTTCTGAAACCCTTACTTTCTGATTTTGCTCTGCTCAGTGGACAGTATTACCTATGTACTCTCTCTGTCTTCATGATCATAAAGCTTGGATTACAGGCATGTTTTTTGCACCCAAACTTTCTTTTCATCCCTTCATCATGATTAAATTAAGACTTTCATGCTTATGTGGCAAGAGCATTACATACTTAGTAATCCCTTTATTTCTGTATGATGACTTTAAATCTGAAATAAACCAGTATTTCAAATATATATAATGTCTACATACACAAATAAGTACACCTACAGACGCACACATAATGTCATCTAATTCCTTAGCTAGAATTAGATGAATTGAACCTGAATGCTTGTGTTCATTGATGATGCAATGAATGAATGAATGAGTGTTCATGGTTATATATAGGCATGTTTGTGGGTGTTACCACATGTAAACACACACACATGATAACACACACATGGATACAAACTTATCTATATAGTCACATATGTTAATTATACAGGCAAGCTGAAGCTCAATGCATCCTTCCATTCACACAACTCCAACACAAGCATATCAATAGTTTTACAAGATTTTGAGGTAGCATAAACAAGAAATAATTATGGATTTTGATAAAAGACATTTCTGGAACCAATGTATATGAGCTGCCCAATATGTATGTTTGGAACTGAACTCATATTTCTATGCAAGAGCGATATGCACTCTTAACTGCTGAGCCAGTTATCTACAAGCATAATACTGTTAATATAGACATATTTATGAGACAGAAACTGAATCCAAATCAAGGCAGATGAGATGTCTAAGGAAAGATAGAAATATTTCCTGTCCTACACAATTTCTAAAATATAATGAACTAAAACTGTATTAGTTTAGTAGTTATTGTGATTAACTAAGAATGCAATTGGTAAAAATCCTATGTGATGATGTCTCTAACGTTTGAAAGGAAAGGTACAGTATAATTCCTACCACTGGGAGTCATGGGTAAACATCACAGAAATATATTATAATTCACCAATGGCCAAACAATCTTTCATGAGAAAATTGAGCTTCCTTTTTCAGCTGAATCAGAGTGTGTGGGTTTTAATATATGACTGGAAATGTAAAGGTAGAAACAGATGAGGCGAGAGTGTTGGGTTTTCTGTCTGACAATCCAACCCTTCCATAATTCATACAATAAATGAGTTCTGAGTTGCTGCCTCAGAGGAGAGAATATGTGGATGCCTTATACATTTCACATAGGTGAGGCAGAAGTGAGTCACAGTTTGATCACCATAAATGGTTGTTGAACACTTAATAATAGGAAGTGAGCTAACTTCAAATCTCCATTCTACACTCACATATGATAACCTCGGAGTTCCCCTTAAATACATATAATTTAATTTGTATCACAGTCATAAACCCTCCCTCATTCCCTCTCAATCCCACTGTCCCTCCCTCATCTCCTCTTTGCCCCTTTCCAAGTCCACTGATAGGAGAAGTCCTCTTCCACTTCCATCTGACCTTAGCTTTTCAGGTATCTTCAGGACTGGCTGCAGTGTCCTCGTCTGTCACCTACCAAGGCTGCTCCTCCCTCAGAGGGAAGGGGGAGGTCAAAAAGCCAGTCATTGAGTTCATGTCAGAGATAGTCACTGTTCCCTTTGCTAGGGTAACCCACTTGGATACTGAGCTTGTGATTAATATAAAAAAATAAAAAATTATAAAAAACTTAAACACACACAAAAAATACATACACTTTACATAGAGTATGTACATTTAAGTTGTTTAGCCTAAAGTATTTTAAATTAATGTTCAATATTATGACCAGTTTTTCTGTGTTGCCTTCAGACTCCTCAATCTGTATGTACACAGAGCTGTGGTCCAGGATTCTGGAAAGTTCTACAAGAAGAAAGACCCGTTTGCTGTTTTTCTTGTGTATTTTGTCTGGAGTGGCACATTTCCAACCAGACAGGTAGAAAAATAACACCTATCCTCAACTGCTTGGGAATGTAGAAGGGGAAAGTTACAAACTGACTATGGTGTCATAATGCAATGCTGTTCTCCATGTCTCTTTCCCTCATCCCTGAATCCATTAGTAATCACTGCTGATGCCACAAAATGTGTGAAGATTTGAGTGGCAATTCTCTTGCTATTGTGTCATATGAAAACTACTAAAAAAAAACCCTGCCTTTTGGTGCATGACATGGCTATCTCCATGGTATAGGTTCCCCATTAATTGCGAGATCTCCACTGGTCCAGAATTGATTTTTATTTCTGCAATAAACAAACCTAATGATTTTTGCCTGAAGATAACTCCAGGAAAAGTACATGTGTGATTATTTCTTGAATGCATGAGAAATTGAACTGCATTTACAACACTTACATTTGTCATCTTCAGTATCAACAATAGTAGAAAAAGAAAGTTGATGTAAATAAAAATATGGTTGCCTGTTTAGGGTTATGGTCAAATGTGTGTTAACATAGACAAGTAACTTCATATGGCATGTGCATGTTTTATTTTTAATACAAACAAACACACACACAACTAAACATATAATAAACAAGAGGCCATGAATTTGAGAGAGAATAGATATAAAGTGGCTCAAGAAGATGTTCTTGGCAAAGAACAAGAAGAGGTATAGTGAGATAATTATGTTCTTTTTAAAATGAAAATTTTCATAAGAAAGTAAAAAGTCAAAATGAAAATACATTAATATAACGATGAGAATCTACTATTTTTTTATCATATTCAAAAAGGCCAACCGTTAGACAACTGGATAACAAACAAAACATTTTATGATTTATTGAAAACACTAAAATGTTGAAAGATTAAATATTCGTTATATTCTGAGATCTAGTGCTACCATAGGTTAAATTCCTTGCAGTGTGATATATGACTTCACATACTATGTTGAAGAGATATCAAGAGAGCAGGCAGTCGTGCCTCGTGCCTGATTTCAGTGGGATAGATTTAAGTTCCTCTCTGTTTAGTTTGATGTTGGCTATAGGCTTGCTGCATATTGTTTTTACTATGTTTAGGTATGTGCCTTCTATTCTTGATCTCTCCTAAATTTTTAACATTAATGGGTGTTGGATTTTGTCAGATGTTTTTTGGCATGTAGGGAAATGATCATGTCTTTTTTTTTTCTCTTCAGTTTGTTTATGTGGTGGATTACATTGATAGATTTCTGTAGACTGAACCACCCCAGCATGTCTGGGATGAAGCCTATTTGGTTATGGTGGATAATATTTTTGTTGTATTCTTGGATTCAGTTTTCAAGAATTTTACTGAGTAGTTTTGCACCAATGATCATAAGCAATACTGGTCTGAAGTTCATTTCTTTGTAGGATCTTTGTGTGGTTTAGGTATCAACGTGACTGTGGCCTCATACAATGAGGTTGGTGATGTTCCTTCTGTTTCTATTTTGTGGAATACTTTGAAGAATATTGGTATTTCCTCTTCTTTGAATGTCTGGTAGAATTCTTTGCCGAAACCATCTGGACCTGGGCTTTTTTGATGGGGATTTTTTTATTACAGCGTCTATTATCTTAGGAGAGATAGGACTATTTAATTTATTTACCTGATCTTGATTTAACTTTGGCAAGTGGACTCTATTAAGAAAATTGTGTATTCCATATAGATTTAAAATTTTTGTGACATATAGACTTTTGAGGTAAGACTTTTCTTTTAATTTTCTTGGTGTGTGTCCTTACATACATGTTTCATTTTTTATGTTGTTCATTTCGATAGTGTCTTTCTACCTTTTAGTTACTTTAGCTAAGAGATTGTCTATTTTGTTGATTTTCTCTAAGAACCTGCTCATGGTTTTGTTGATTCTTTGAATCATTTTGTTTTTAGTATATTGATTTCAGCACTGAGGTTGATTATTTAAAGCCATCTACTCTTCTTGGGTGTGCCTGTATCTTTTGTATTTTTTCTGGATCTTTCAGGTGTGTCATTAAATTGCATGTATGAGATGTCTCAAGTTCCTTTATGAAGAACTATGAACTTTCCTCTTAGCACAGCATTCATTTTGTCATAGGAGTTTCGGTATGTTGCACCTTCATTTTCAATTAATTCTTGAACATCTTTAATTTCTTTCTTTATTTCTTCCACGACACACCTGTCATTGAGTAGAGAGTTGTTCAGGTTTGATATATGTGCAGGTGTTTTGCTCTTTTTGTCATAGCTGAGGTCCAGCTCTAGAACATGGTAGTGTGATTGGATTCAAGGGTTATGTCAGTCTTCTTGTATCTTTTGAGATTTGCTTTGTTCCTGACTTTGTGGTCAGTTTTGGAGAAGGATCCGTGATGTGCAGAGAAGAAAGCATATTTGTTTGTGTCTAGGTGAAAATTTCTGTAGAAATCCCTTAGATCCATTTGATTCATGACCTCTGTAATCTTCACTATCACTATTTAGCTTCTGTTTCAATGATATGTCAATTGGTGAGAGTGTGGTGGTGAAGTCTCCCACTATCACTAAGTTGGGACTGATGTGTGATTTCAGCTTGAATGTTTCTTTTACAGTGCAGGTGCCCTTGTATATGGGGCATAGTTTTTCAAGATATTGATGTCCTAACGGTGGATTTTTCTTCGATGAATTTGAAGTATCCTTCCCAATCTTTTTTAATTAATATTTTTTAAAAATCTATTTGATTAGATATTAGGATGCTACTGCCACTTGCTCCTTCAGCCTATTTGATTGGAAAATCTTTTTCTAGCACTTTACTTCAAGTTAGTGTCTATCTTTATGGCTGAAGTGTTTCATGTTTGCAGCAGAATGTTGAATCCTGTTTCTGTAACCATTCTGTTAGAATATGTCTTTTTCTTGTAGTGTTTAGTCTATTGATGTTGGTAGATATTAAAATCCAATGAATGTTAGTTCTTGTTATTGTGGAATTGGTGCTGATGGTATGTTTGTGTACTTGTGTTTTCTTGATTTTTTTGTTGTGATGTCATCTATATCCTGTGCTTCTTGGGTTTAGATTATCTCATTGGTTGGTGTTTTCTTTCTAGTAGCTTCTCTAGGTCTGGATGCTGCAAAGATATTGTTTAAATTTAGTTTTGTCATGGAACATCTTGTTTACTCCATTTGTGTTGACTGTAACTTTTGCTGGGTCACTTTTGCTGGCATCTGTGGTCTCCTAGTGTCTGCATGACATCCACTGAGGCCCTTCTGGCTTTCATAGTCTCTTTTGGGAAGTCTGGTGTGATTCTGATCGGTCTGCCTTTATATCTTATTTGGCCTTTTTCCTTGCTGCTTTTATTTTTTTTAATTGGGTAGATTTAGTGTTTTGATTATTATGTTGCACAAGTATTTTCTTGTTTGGTCTAGAATATGTGGTGTTCTGTAAGCTGCTCTTATGTTTAAAGCTATCTCTTTCTTAAGGTTGGTGAAACTTCTATGATTTTATTGAAAATAGCTTCTGGACCTTGGAGCCTGGAATCATCTGTTTATTTTATTGCTATTATTCTTAGGTTTCATCTTTTCACGGTGTCCTGGATGTCTTGAATGTTTTGCATCAGAAACTATACTTTTTCTTTCCTTTGAGAGATTTACCAATTACTTCAACTACATCTTCAACGCCTGAGATTCTTTCCCCAATTTCTTGTATTCTGTTGGTGATGCTTATCTCTATGGTACTCGATCACTTTTCTAAGTGTTCCATCCCCAGTTTTCTTTGTTTGTGGTTTCTTAATTAATTCTAATTTTCTAAGGTCATGGATAATTGTATTTCCTTCACCTGTTTGATTGTGGTTTCCTGTCTATGATGGCCTCTCTTTTGTTGTATTTGCCTGTATTTCTTTGAGAGATTAGTTGTTTTCCTCTTCATATGCCACAAATATTTGAATAAGCATAGATTTAAGGTCATTTTCTTGTGTTACAGCTACATTAGTATATACATTGTTTTTTTTTTGGGGGGGGTTGGTGGAGCCATGGTGTCCTGATTTTTGTTGACTGTTATTTTATGCTAGACTTTTGCCATGTGGTTTTCTGTAGCCTTAGCTGTTTGTTCCTGGAACCTGCACCAAAGACTGGACCAGCCTGTCTTTGGAGTCTAGTGTAGTGTTCAGGAAGATGAGGAATGTGCAGTGGCTCAAGAATGGGTGCTGGCAATTCAGATGCCAGTGTCTTGAAGGGCAGTGAACAGGCCATGTAGTGAGCAAAAAAAAAACAGATGGGGGCATGTGAATTGAAGGTCAGGGAGTGTGCATGCATGGGAGCCCCGATGTTTGGGGTGCAGGTACTGCTACTGGTCATGAACACTGAGCATATGCAGATGCCCCAAAGGGCTCCAGGCCAAGGTGACAACAGTGGGGGCTAATCAGAAGAAAGCTGGGCTGCAGCTTATAGGCCTGCCTAAAACTGTGTTCCTTGTATGCAGATTCCTCTCTGCTCTGCCATATTGGATCTGGGATCCCTGTGTTTCTCTTGTTTTCCTGAGGTCCACAGGTTGACCAAAGGAACTGTGACTTGGTGGATGGGATGCTGTTCCAGTAATCCTGATGTTGACCTCAGGGGAGCAGGAGGAATCTGAGGTCTGGTTGCTACAGCTGAGAGACCCTGGGAGTCCAAACTCACTGGAGTATGTAGAAGGGCTGACTGCACCATAGTTTGCTACCCCTGGACCTGCTCGATGGTCTTTGGGACTCCGATCCTCTACCCTTCAGTTATGGTGCATTCTGGTCTCCAACATATTGGAGTCTCCTTTTGTAATCTTTCAGCCTTCCTTAATTTCTTTTTTGGTAAGATGCTTTTGTGAGCGTTGAATTTCCTCATGAGTCTGTTTAGGTCTATTTAGGCTGTTGAATAAAAGTTGAATTCATGTTTGAATCATGGTTGCTTGGGCATAAAACTTACCCATTTCATGTGCATTTTAAGCATTCTGATATATATATATTATATATATAATATATATATATATATATATTTAAATGTTCCCGTAGAATATTCTGAATTTCTTTGGATTCTGTAGTAATGTTTTTCCGTCACTTCTGATTCTACTAATTTGAGTCCTCTATTTCTTTCTTTGATTTATTTGAGACAAGAGTCTGTCAATTTTGTTTATCTTCAGAATGAACCAACTCTTCCTTTAGTTAACACTTGCATTTTCTTTGTTTCTGTTTCATTCATTTCTATTACAATCTTACTATTTCTTTTTAATGGATTATTAATTAATTTGTTTATGTACTACTGCAGCATCTAATCACACTTTTCCTCCTAGTCCCTCTCTGTCACCTCACCTGCCAACCCATGTGCCCTTCCTCTCTTTCTTTTCAGAAAAAAAGAAGCCTCCCTTGGATATAAAACCAGCCTTGCCATATAAATTTGCAATAAGACTATGCACAACTTCTGCTATTGAGACTACACAAGGCAGTCTAATTATCAAAAAGGAATCCAATGGCAGGCAAAAGAGTCAGAGAGAGCTTTGATCTTGCTGATAGGTGCCCCCCTATGAAGACCAATCTGCACAATGGTTACACATGTGCTCTTAGAAGTCCCACATGAGGACCAAGTTGCACAACTACTACATATGTGCAGAGAGCACATATCTGTCCCATGAATGCTTTCTTGTTGGCAATTCATTCTCTGTGAGCCTGTACCAGGAACCTTTCTGTGAGGCCATCCTCAGCATGAAAAAGAGAGTTGGAGTATGTTTGCAAGCAGGGTTCTCCACAGCATATATGCTATATGAGGGGTCAGTAAGGGAAGGGAGTGAGTCAGGTTCAGTGGTCAAGGGAATCTCAATTGACATTTAAAATTCAGACATTTCTGTAGCTCTGATTTACTATCAAAAAGGTCCTTCTGTATTTATACAAGTTTCACAGTTCAAACACAGACTAATGATTATACAAGTGGTACAGAGTAGGTGTTTGATTTTTTTCATTACTTATCCAGGGTTACAAGTTCAGCAACAATTAAAAAATACAAACAGAAAAGATAGTATTATAAGCCCATGACTCTACTTTAAGAAATCAAAAAAAAAGGTCTCCTGCAAAGAAAACATATTTAATGTATGACAGTTTGCTTTTAGACTGGCATTGTTTGTAGTATGAGTGCAGTCCAGAAAAACAGAAAATACTTTAACAGGTCTTTGTATGAATAGCAAATACTAATAAATAACTCCTTTTACTATATGCATCATCATCATGCTATTAAGTAGAAAAAGTTTATTTTAGTCAATCTGTCCTATTTACTGAGTTTTATTCCATCAGGAGTGTATCCTCTATGACCTCCTATTTTTAAACTATATTTTCAGGGAGCTCTAAACCTAAAATGAAAGGAAGTCTTAAATCTATAACTGAATCTCCTGGCCTCTCAGGGTTTGCATAATGCCTTGTTTACTCTGCACCAAAATACTGTTTAGGGGAAGATACCCCAAGAAAACTTCTGAAATAATGGCGTCATATCTAATATGCTTATCTGTGCTTAATGATGTCCCAGGCAGAAAGAAAATTTACAAACAGTGTACACATAAAGTTAAGTTTTGGATTTTCATAAAAAGACTCAGACATAAATTTTTGTAGAAAAAAACAAATGGAATCATAGCGCAGAAAACCACTAGTAAGGAAACACACAGAAAAAATATCTAAAAAGTTAGAATAACAGTGATTTTAACAATCTGCTCAGCTTTGCTGGAATTACATCAAGCAAAGTAAATGACTGTCACCAACTCCAGTGAATCTTACTGTGCCATTTTCCCCTTTATGATGTAATGATTTAAAGATTTATAGACCTCTGTGACATATAGGGCTTTTTTTTAGTCTTTTGGAGATGACCAGAAAAACAAGTGTGGAAATTAGAACAATTCCTAGGATTACTCTGGAATTATAATGAAAAGACAAAGAGTTCTGTACTGAGTTAAAGAATGCCAAAGAATTTAGAAATGTATCTGCAACTTCTACAGCTGAGATAGGTACAGGTTGATCTGAGCTTAGAGCTGCAATTTGTTGATGCAAGTTTTGTATGCTTACCACCAAATCAGAATTGTTTCATAGGCCATGGATGTGGGATCTAACTTCTTCACATGGTACCTTGGAAAAAATATGTAGAAGCAGGGTAATAAATATCTACTGAAACTGTGAGTAGCAAGAAAAATGAGAAGAACTCATGATGGTGTAATCAGGGAAGTGCATTTGGATACACTGATGTGATCAAAATACTATACTTAGTAATTTAAATAGCGGCTGAAGGATTACTTGACAGTTTTACTTTCTCTGAATATGAGTAATATAGATTTCACTTTAATTGCCTTAGACAAATAGTAATAAATTCTTTAAACAAAACTTATTATTAAGTATCAAGAAAAACAATAGATTGGGATTCATAAAGAGTTCATGATTTTGGCACTATCATGAAGCCGAATATGCCAGGCTATACAAATCATTGAAAAGAACTCTTATGAATTAAATGTGCAATGTGTAAATACATGTATAAACTGAAATGTTGATTCACTTACTCCGCACAGATCAGCAAGAGTGTAGTGCTTGCCTAAGTCAAGACTACCCAAACCCTGAGAGAAACCAGTGTTTACCCAAGGCAGTGACATTCCTATCCTTTGAGGATCCTCTGGGCATGGCTCTGGCCTGCACAGCTCTGTTCTTCTCTGTAAGCACAGTTATAGTTTTGGGGATCTTCCTTAAACACCGAGAATCAGCCATTGTTAAGGCCAATAACAAGACTCTCAGCTATATCCTGCTCATCTCCATCCTCTTCTGCTTCCTCTGCTCCTTTTTCTTCATTGGACGCCCAAACACTGTCTCCTGCATACTGCAACAAATAACATTTGCACTTGTATTCACGTTGGCTATTTCCACTGTTTTGGCAAAAACTATAACTGTAATTCTGGCCTTTAGGATCGTGAAACCTGGGAGAACAATGAGAAGGTTGTTTGTCTCAGGCATCTATAATGCTGTCATCCCCATCTGTGTCCTGATTCAACTTATTCTCTCTGGAGTCTGGCTGGGAACCTCTCCTCCCTATATTGACACAGATATACACTCTGAACATGCTCATGTCATCATTTTATGCAACAAGGGCTCAGCTACTGCTTTCTACTGTGTGCTGGCATACTTAGGAACCCTGGCCCTAGGGAGCTTCACTGTGGCTTTCCTAGTGAGGAACCTGCCTGACACATTCAATGAGGCCAAGTTCCTGACATTCAGCATGCTGGTGTTCCTTAGTGTCTGGGTCACTTTCATCCCTGTCTACCAGAGCACCAAGGGCAAGGCCATGGTGGCTGTGGAGGTCTTCTCCATCCTGGCCTCCAGTGCAGGGCTGTTGGTGTGCATCTTTTTCCCAAAGTGCTACATTATTTTCCTAAGACCTAATAAAAACTCTTTGAGACATTTGAAAAACAAAAACTAGCAAATAAAAATTGATCATTTTGATGGATTAGTTCTCTAATGAAACCCATTAGCATACTAAAATTAAATCATTTACCTACTTTAAAGTAACTTTTTCTGAAATGTGTATTTAAAGAAAAATAAGAGCCCCTCACTTTGTCTCTCAATCACAGACATTCATTTCAGAATAAAAACTGCTGTTAAAAACATATTTTAGTAAGTTATGCATGTTACTTATTAATGTGTGGACAGTATACATATTCGAAATGTAATTATATGATAGTAATTGATATAAATAGTACATGAACTAAATACTTGTTCTCTTTGTTATTTTTGGGAGTTTAAGAAGATTTGGGTGGTATATGAGATTCTTCTACAGAACAGGCATGAAAATCAATCTCTGTAAAGGGGTGGGATGTCTATTAAACAGCTTGAACCATCCCAGAAATCAGAGTAGAGAATTTTCTAAACAGAAATATGAATCTGATGCCTGACCCTGCTCTCTTTTCCTTGACATACATAAAAATGACTCGACATCCCACTCTACAAATACTTGCTCAGTCGCCTTCATTGTGGAAGACCTCCACAGCCACCATGGCCTTGCCCTTGGTGCTCTGCTATTCTGTTCACAATAGGTAGGATATGGAAACTCATAAGTATGTTTAACATGATAAATATCATACATATAAATAGATGTAAGTAAGAAAAATATAATTTAGGTAACTCATATCCAGAAGACAAATATCTTTCATTCTCTACTCTTGGGCATCTAGCTCCAAATGTTGGTTTGTGAGTATTCATCATGGAATGACTGTAGAAACAAGAAAGCATGGTAGGGAGGGACACAATACAATGGCAGGTACAATTGATCTGATTGGGATAAACCAGGGAGGTACTCTAATTATGAAGGAGGATAAATATAAAAGAAGTAAGTTGATGAAATAACAGTAAATTTTTGAGAGAGTTTTCGGCAATCATATTGTGAATTATCTACATAAAATCCCTATAATACATGTAAGTCTATTCATGAATATAAACATGTTGCAATCTAAATGTTTTTAATAATGCATACAGATAAGTATAGTTCACCACTGACCTAATTTTATGCTACTGCTATATCTAACCTGGAAACTACAGTCCATTTCCAGCCTGAACAGATGTTTTTTGTTCGGTCTGAAATACCTGAAAATAACAGGATACAATGGAACTAGGAAAATGAAGAGGTGCCATGCTAATTCCTGAAAGTTTAATTTCCACCAAATGTCAGATTCTTGGAGCATAACTTTATAGTTATTCTCAAGTGCCTGCTTTTTCAACAATATATAAGATATTGAAGACATGGCATGCGTGCTTGTGGGTGCTCACATTCCCCTTAACATTCACCACAGTCCACCTAAAGAGGAAAGTACACACCAACTCACCCATACACCCTTCACTCTCCAATGGTAACCTGGGTACAAGTTTTGCTGGTGTGCTTGTGGCACAAATTTCATGCAAGTGACCAATTAATATCTGGTTGAGTTTCAGGAATCTCACTCCATGAAAAGGAACCTTGATCCAACATGGCTTGGGTGGCCAGGAGCCTGAGTCTACACAGGCCAGGGACATCAGAGAAATGTAAATGCTATAGTTGTGCTAAAGGAGCAGCCATACTCACAGATCGGTGCCTTGCTCGGCCATCATAGAAAACTTCCTGCAGCAGATGGGAACAAATACAGAGACCCAAAACCAATTGATTCACAGTGAGAGGCCTTAGACCATTCCACCCTAAATGAGATGTCTCCAGCAATTCCTTCTCAAGGGCTCAAGGAACTCTGTTTGCAGAGTGTAAGCACCAGAGGGGATGAAGGACACGAGGGTAACAAGGTTTTTTAAACACAACGGGACCAACATACATATGAATGCACCCTGACTCACAAGCTAGCTTTCTATCACATTCCCCTGTTGGGGCTACCTTGCCGTGCCACAGGGGAAGAGGATGCACTGAGTCCTGATGCGACTTGATATGGTGGCATGGGTGGGTGGACACAGGGGAGGGGTGATCCCCTTCTCTGAGGAGCCAGGTGAGGGGTGATAGGGGAAACAGGGAGTGTAGAACCAGGAGGAGAGAAGGGAGGGGTCTATGACAGGGATGTACAATAAATCAGTAAAAATTTAAAAAAATAAAATAATAATAAATGATGGGGCTGGAGAGACATCACATAGCTTAAGAGTGCAGGCTTCTCTTCCAAAGGTCCTGAGTTTGATTTTCAGCACCCATGTGGTGGCTCACAAACATCTATAGTGAGATCTGGCACCCTTTTCTGGTATGCAGGCAGAATACTCTACAAATAATAAATTTTCAAAGAAAAAAATAATACACTATGGATCATCAATAAAGTTCCCCTCCCTCCAAAAAGAACACTCACTACCTCTTTAAATTATACTAATAATAAATTTTAAAGTTAGTTTTCTCCAAGGGGCCACAAACCAGACTAACCAGTTAGCCCCCTGAGCAGCAACAGATGGCAACAGAAAAAATCAAGGGCATATTTGTGGATTGTCAAGGCTACATGACAGAGTGACACATTTTAATATTTTATTAAAAGTGGGAGATATGTCATGCATATAAAGTTTGGAAATGTAAAAATGTGATAATTCCCCCCCCCACGCAAACAGATAAATGTATCATTTGCTTCATTGTTCTCACTTTAGCAGCCCAACCCTGGAACCCTAGCATTCAGAAGGCTGAGACAGGAGGATCACAAGTTCAAGGCTGGCTTAAAAGCTGCTGTTTACTCATCCATCCAGTTTGATCAGCTAAGGCAGCTTACAGCTTCCTAGTGGTCATAGGTAAGAAATAGTTATCATCCTGAAAACACAATGATAAATTTAATTCACCACATGGTGACGTGAGCTCTTGAGATGAACTCAGCAGTATTTGTTCAAACTTATGTGTGACCATAGTAAAGAATCATTAAGACATTTCTTAATGTCTTACACATTCATTTATGTTTAAGAAAATTTATGGAACATGAGCTAAAACAAAGTAGGACCAGGGTTGGGCTCATATGACAAGAACATTGGTTGTTCTTCCAAAGGTCCTGAGTTCAATTCCCAGCAACCACATGGTGGCTCACAACCATCTATAGTGAGATCTGGTGCCCTCTGGTGGCTTGCAGGTGTACATGTAGGCTGAACACTGTATAATGAATGAATGAATGAATGAATGAATGAATAAATAAATAAATAAATAAATAAATAAATAAATAAATGGGTGGATAAATAAATAAATAAATCGGAAGAAAGGACGGAAGGAATGAAGAATGAATGAAATAATGATGGGACCACCAACAAATTAATACCATAAATTCCTTCTTAAAAATGTGTCTGGCAATGTGATCCTCCTGCCTCTGCCTACTGACTGCTTACCCTACAGGTATGTTCGCTCATACACCTAGCCTAGAAATTTCAGTTCAGATAACATAGTCTGAAGAAGAAGCCCACTTTTTTGTCAAATATCACCAAATAATATTGAAATATTGATGAGAAACAGCAATTGAAGCAGTTGAGGCAGGAACAAGCAGAATGCTGGAACATGCAAGATGCTGGAATAGATATGTTAAGGTCTCAGCATGCTGGAAAGAGGATTCTGTCAGGTTTGATCCAGCATCTCCAGTGCCCAGTCCTTTTGTTCTGAACACATATAATTTCTCACAAACATCATACAGTTCTAAAATTATGAATGTATGAAATGTGCAGGATGAAACTAGACTGTAAGCCAATTTTATTTACGCAAATTTAAATAATGGCATAATGAAATTTTTGAAGATATTATAGCCAAGGATTTATTGGCCATGTATGATTGATGTTTTGACTGGAGACATTATTTTTTATGTCTCAGTCAGGGTGAGAGTTGTTTCCATGTAAAGGGATCAGCAATATAAGTTACCATTATTATTGAACATACAATCATTATCACGTTGAAGTAAAAACAAGGTTGGATAAATCAAAGTATCTTTTTTGGAGTCTTGGGTAAGTGTTGCATTAGGCCAAGCTTCTACCTATCTCCTGAGAGGTCTCCCATTAGAGAGACAAGCTGGTTGCCTTGAGCAACAGAAAAGGCATGTTTTAGGTAAACTTTATATAAACTCCTTTTTAGTTTAGAGTTTAAGCAGACCCTAGGCATCTTGTACCTGTTTGAAGGTTTAGGCCTAGATTTTTATATACGTTGTAGCTATTTTTCCTGTCCCCCTTTTTATATAGAATGGGGAGTTATGCCTTAATAGCCAAACTTTATTTAAACTCCCTCTTACCTTTAGCATTTAAGCATACCCTAGGCATCTTGTACTTTGCTTTTACATTGGTTGTGGCTATTTTTTGGCTTGCCTTTTTTTTTTTTTTTTACACGGGATGGGCCTTTGTATCCAAACTTTATATAAACTCCCTTTCACCTTTAGCATTTAAGGATATGCTAGGCATCTTGTACCTGGATTTTTGCATTTGTTTGGGCTACCTTTGGCCTGCCCCTTTTTGATAAGGAAGGAAGGAAGGAGGGAGGAAGGAAGGAAGGAAGGAAGGAAGGAAGGAAGGAGGGAGGGAGGGAGGGAGGGAGGGAAGGAAGGAAGGAAGGAGGGAGGGAAGGAAGGGAGGAGGGAGGGAATGAAGAAGAAGAGGAGTGAGGGAGGAAGGGAGGAAGGAAAGAAGAAGGAAGGGAAGGAAAGTGGGAATGAGGGAGGGAAAGAAGAAGGAAGGGAAAGGGAAGGGAGAGAAAGAAGTTGGGGAGGAAGGAGGGAGAGAAGGAAGGAAAGAAAGAGAGAAAGAATTCCCAGGCTGCCGCATTGCTTGTGAGTTATTTCGAGACAGGGTCTCTCCGTGTGGCCCGGCCAAGTCCCGGATTCGCTCTGTGAACCATCGTTCTGGCTTCCCAGAGCTCCAGAACGCTGCAGGAACCGAATCACTGCCCTCCTCTCCCCTCCCCTCTCCTCCCTCCCCTAGCCGGCAGCCCCCACCGGGTTTGGACTCACTTGGAGGTGTAGACGCATTCGAAGGCCAGCGTCCCGGTCCTCTGGAAGCTCCTGCCTTTGTGGGTCTTACTCTCGTGTTCCACCTTGTGGGTGAAGAACGCTGTGAGGGGGGCAGGGAGGTGAGGAGAGGGTCACAGTCAGACACTCCGGGGTGGAGGTGAGGACGGGGGCTCGGACCTTTCAACTGTCTCCCCAAGACTTTAAGATGCTTCCTGGATTCTGGAGGCCGAGGAGGAGGAGGAGGAGGAGAAAGAGTAGGAGGAGGAAGAAGGAGAATGAAGAGGAAGGAGGAGAAAGAGGAGGAGGAGGAGAAGGAAAAGGATGAATAGAAGGAGGAGAAGGATGAGAAGGAGGAAGAGGAGGAGAAAGAGGAGGAGGAGATGGAGAAGGAAAAGGAGGAAGAGAAGGAGGAGGGGGAGAAGGAGAAGGAGGAGGAGAAAGAGGAGAAGGAGGAGGAGAATGAAGGAGTGAATGAATGAATGAATGAATTAATGAATGAGTGCACAGAGGGCTGAAGGATTTGCACACAGGGTCAAGTCCATCGGTCATGTGGACGGAGCCCAGAGGGAAGGAGCTGATAACACATCATTATAACACATCATTATAACATACTAATAACATGTTTGCCATCCTCCCCGGCAGCGTCATGTGACCCAGGTCATAGGACAAGGACCCCCGTGTGACCCCTCAGGCAGGTTATCCAGAGGGATAGCACTTACCATCAGACCAACCTCCAGGAGGTGACATCTGAGGAGCTGGGAGGGACTGGCCTGGAAGGACATTCTTTGAGCTCCACAGCTCATTCCAGCACATCGGGTAATGTATTTAAATACATTCAAATTTATTTAAATATATGTGTATTTAAATATAATCAAACACATTCAAATATATTTAAATGAGCTTAAATGCTTGAGGTTCATGGACAATGAGAGACAGAGACAGAGAGACAGTGAGAGACAGAGACAAACAGAGAGAGACAGAGACACAGAGACAGAGACAGGGACAGAGACAGAGAGAGAGACTGACAGAGACCGAAACAGAGAGACAGAGACACAGAGACAGAGACAGAGATAGAGAGAGACAGAGACAGACAGAGAGACAGACACACAGAGAGACAGAGACAGAGATAGAGACACAGAGAGTCAGAGACAGACACATACAGAGACAGAGATGGAGACATGCAGAAAGAGAGAGACAGAGACACACACAGAGACACAGATGGAGACAGACAGAGAAAGAGACACAGACACAGATACACAGAGAGAGAGAGACAGACACAGAGATACAGAGATAGAGAGACTGAGAGAGATAGAGAGACAGGGACAGAGAGAGACAGAGACAGGGACAGAGAGAGACACAGAGAGAGAAAGACAGAGAGACAGAGAGACAGAGACAGAGACATAGACACAGAGAGACAGAGACAGACATACAGAGAGACAGAGTCAGGGACAGACAGACACAGAGAGACAGAGACAGAGAGAGACAGAGACACACACAGAGACAGAGATGGAGATATACAGAGAGAGACAGAGACAGAGAGACAGAGATACAGAGAGAGACAGAGACAGAGAGAGACAGAGACAGAGACAGAGATACAGAGACAGAGATACAGAGAGAGGCAGAGAGACAGGGACAGAGGCAGAGAGACAGGGACAGAGACAGAGAAAGACAGAGAGACTGAGAGAGACAGAGACAGAGAGACAGAGACAGAGACACAGAGAGACAGAGTCAGAGAGAAAGAGACAGAGAGACAGAGTCAGAGAGAAAGAGACAGAGATACAGAGAGAGGCAGAGAGGGAGACAGAGACAGAGAGACAGAGACATAGAGAGACACAGAGAGAGAGACAGAGACAGAGAGAGACACAGAGAGAGACACAGAGATACAGAGAGAGGCAGAGAGAGAGACAGAGACAGAGAGAGAGACAGAGACAAAGAGAGACACAGAGAGAGAGAGAGCCAAAGAGACAGAGATACAGAGAGACAGAGAGACAGGGACAGAGAGAGAGACAGAGACAGAGAGATTGAGACAGAGAGATACAGAGAAAGAGACAGAAACAGAGAGACACAGAGAGAGAGATAGAGACAGAGAAACAGAGACAAGGACAGACAGACACAGAGAGACAGACACAGAGAGAGACAAAGACGGAGGCAGAGACAGAGATAGAGAGAGACAGAGACAGACAGACAGAAAGACAGATACACAGAGAGACAGAGACAGAGATAGAGACAGAGACAGAGACACAGAGAGACAGAGACACAGACAGAGAGACAGAGAAAGACACAGAGAGAGTCAGAGACAGACAGAGACACCGAGAGATAGAGACACACACAGAGACAGAGATGGAGACATTCAGAAAGACAGACAGAGACACACACAGAGACACAGATGGAGACAAAGAGACAGAGACACAGACACAGATACATAGAGAGAGAGAGAGACAGAGACAGAGACAGAGAGACAGAGACAGAGACTGAGAGAGATAGAGAGACAGGGACAGAGAGAGACAGAGACAGGGACAGAGACACAGAGAGACACAGAAACAGAAAGACAGAGAGACAGAGACAGAGACAGACAGAGACATAGAGAGACACAGAGAGACAGAGACAGACATACAGAGAGACAGAGACAGGGACAGAGACAGACACAGAGAGATAGAGATAGAGAGAGACAGAGACAGACACAGAGAGACAGAGATAGAGAGAGACAGAGAGAGACAGAGACACACACAGAGACAGAGATGGAGATATACAGAGAGACAGAGACACAGAGAGACAGAGACAGAGAAACAGAGACAGAAAGAAAGAGACAGAGATACAGAGACAGAGATACAGAGAGAGGCAGAGACAGGGACAGAGACAGAGAAAGACAGAGACAGAGAGAGACAGGGACAGAGACATAGACAGAGATACTGAGAGACAGAGACAGAGACACAGAGAGACAGAGACAGACACATAGTCAGAGAGACAGAGTCAGAGAGAAAGAGACAGAGAGACAGACACAGAGAGAGACAGAGACAGAGAGGCATAGATAGGGATAGAGAGAGACAAAGACATTGACACAGAGAGACAGAGATAGAGACAGACTGAGACCGAAAGAGACAGAGAGATACAGAGACAAATACAGAGACAGGGATGGAGACCGACAGAGAGACAGAGACAGAGAGAGACACACACAGAGAGAGACAGAGAGACAGAGACAGAGATACAGAGAGAGACAGAGAGAGACAGAGACAGAGAGAGACACAGAGAGAGACAGACAGAGCCAAAGAGACAGATACAGAGAGAGACAGAGACAGGGACAGAGAGACAGAGACAGAGAGACTGAGACAGAGCTATATAAAGACAGAGAAAGAGACAGAGACAGAGAGACACACAGAGAGAGATAGAGACAGAGAAACAGAGACAAGGACAGACAGACACAGAGAGACAGACACAGAGACAGATACAGAGAGAGACAGAGAGAGCATGGTTGGAGGTGTGAGCATGCAGGGAGGTGTGATCATGCAGGGAGGTGTGAGCGTGCTTGTAGGTGTGAGTGTGGTAGGAGGTGTGAGCCTGCAGGGAAGTGTGAGGAACATGCAGGGAACTGTGAGGAGCATGCAGGGAGGTGTGAGCGTGCAGGGAAGTGTGAGCATGGTAGGAGGTATGTGCATGTGCGTGGTAAGAGGTGTGATCCTGGTATGAGTTGTGAGCGTGCAGGTAGGTGTGAGTGTGGTAAAAGGTGAGTGTGGTAGGAGGTGTGGGCGTGCAGGTAGGTGTGAGTGTGCAAGGAGGTGTGAGTGTGCAGGTAGGTGTGAGCATGCAGGTAGGTGTGAACGGTCCAGGAGTTATCATTTACCTCACCTTAAGGAAAGAATCAGCTATTCCACCCATAGCTATTGGACCCAATCCTGTCCTCACCCCTCCCGCACAGATAGAACCCAAGAAAAATGATTTTCCTGCACGGACAGAGCCTAAGCAAAATGTCCCTGCCTCCCCGACTCCTTCCTTTGCTGATAAGCCTATCCCCTCCTTGATTGAAGATGGGATTGATACACGCCATATTAATTTAGACCTTGTTAATCATACCTTTTTAGCCCTGAATCATACACACCCTGAACTTACTGAGTCCTGTTGGCTTTGGTATGATTCTGCCCCACCCTTTTATGAAGGCATTGCTGTCACTGAGGAAATCTTCTACTCCTCTGACCATTCTAAATGCAGATGGTCACAACAGGCTGAGGCTAGATTGACGGTGACTTCTGTTTCTGGCCTTGAGTTATGCATAGGCAACAGTATTCTTCAGAAACACAGACATCTTTGTAATGTAACCATTACACCATCAAACCACTTTCCCAATTATATCCTCCCAGGCAACGATAGCTGGTAGATTTGCAGTAATGTATATATACCCTGCATATATACCCCTCACCTCAAAAGCAATTTTACTACCTTCTGTGTCCTTGTCCAATTAATTCTCCGCCTGATTTATTATTCTGGGGAAGATTTTGCCCGGTTTTGGGACCCCATTAATGACCATGCATTGCTTAGAACAAAAAGAGAGGCCATAACAGCTATTACACTAATTGTCCTCCTCGGCCTCGGAGCTGTGGGTGCTGGGACGGGTATAATCTCTCTCCTTCTCTCCAACAAGCATTACTCTGACCTTTGCTGGACAATTGACAAGGATGTTGAGAGACTGGAGATTGGCATCACCAACTTGGAGAAATCCCTCGTCTCACTGTCTGAAGTTGTCCTACAAAATAGAAGAGGGCTAGACTTGCTTTTCCTTCAGAAAGGGGGACTCTGTGCTTCACTGAAGGAAGAGTGCTGCTTTTATGCAGATTATACTGGGATTGTAAGGGACAGCATGGATAAGATTAGGGAAGGCCTAGAAGAGAGAAAGAGACAGAGAGAACAAGAGGAGAGTTGGTTTTATAATTGGTTTTCAACCTCTCCCTGGCTCACCACCTTCCTTCCTTCAATTGTGGGACCCATGGTGGGTTTCCTTCTCCTCATATCTTTTGACCCATGGGCCATTAAAAGACTTACTAGCTTTGTAAAACAACAAATTGACTCCTTGGCATCTAAACCTATACAAGTTCATTATCACAGACTTGATTTGGCTGACAGAGGCTTAGCTGAGCCCAAGGAAGATTGCTGACAGTCTATCACATGGGTCTTGACTACTTGCATTTGGCTCTCATGAGAACAGCATACTCAGATAAATGCTTGCCTGATGTAGCCTGGGTACCTATAAGGGGTGCAAGACAAAGTACTGCAGGGGGAGGGCCCAATTGCCCCCTTCTGAGTCCCCTGAGAAGCAAACCTGATTGCATAGAGGTTGGTGTCTGATTACCCCTAACCACAACCTGCTGGGGATGCCCTCAGGTGTTGATGGGGTCTTCCTCTCCTCCCCAAAGAGACACCCGAAAAGGCTGCAAAATGCCTTGGGAGGATCAGGTCACTACTTCCCCCCTCTGGTTAATGCCCACCATCTGCAAAAGACCTCATGTTCAAAACCTACCTGCTAGCCTCTTAAATTGTTTAAGAAGGGAGGAGATGCTGGGAGCCAAAGCTATTTACTGAAGCCAAAGCCAATTAGTGAGCCAAAGCCATTTAGTGGAGCCAATGCCATTTAGTGGAAAAGTTACCAACAGCTGCACAAGGACCCTAGGTCATGGGTGATAGATTTATGTGAGAACACCTTGGAACATCCTTGAGATATCTTAAGGAAACATTCTTGAGGTATCTTGCAGGAGGTATCTCAAACCATAAAGCACTCTTGCTATCTTCTGCAGCAGTAAATTAGCCTTCCCCTTTTCCTGCCTTCTCCCTAAAGAGTTGTGTAAAATTTTCAAATAAACAAGGCTTTGATC
>NW_026843607.1:0-84227 GCF_030254825.1 Meriones unguiculatus | reverse complement strand
AGAATATTTATCCCACTCACAGCCTTTATCAGTTCCCTGTAGATTTTTGCATATGATTGAGGCCAGTGGTTTCTTTCTGGAGCACATTCACATGTCTTATATTTTTCAACTTTCAGTCCATGTTTATGCAGGTATATTGGTAAGTGTTTTTTTTTTTTTTTTCTTTATTTGTTATATTGGTAAGTCTTATGGCTGTGGCTTCTGGTATTATTAGGAGACACACTACCAGAACCTACTCTGATTTTCTTTTTATAAACTTTTTTCATCAGCTGTGCTGCATGATCTCTGAGGCTTAGATCTGGAAATTGTTTTGTAGATATGTGTGAGTGTTCTCCAGGATTCTGCCTTATGATTGGTTGTGCTTTTCAGTTATGATAAGTTGGTGTAAAGAAAAGCTTCTTTCATCAGTCATGAACTGATGAAACTTTATCTGTGAACTTTACTTATTTGTGTGCATTATTAAAAATATTTAGGTTATGATGTTTATATTCATGAATGGACTTACATGTATTGTAGGGATTTATGTAGATAATTCAGAGAATGGTTGCTTAAAACTCTTTCACAAATATTTACTATTATCGCACTGACTTCCTTCTTTTATATATTTATCCATCTTCATATTTAGAGTCCCTCCCCCACATTATCCCAGTCAGATCAATTATACCCTGCCATTGTGTGTTTTCTTGTTTCTACAGTTACTCCGTGGTGAATACTCACATCTGAATATTTGGAGCTAGATGCCCCAGAGTATAGAATGGGAGATATTTGTCTTCTGAATACGGGTTACCTTAATTATAATTTTTCTCTTACATATATTTATGTGTGATATTTTTCTTATCGATTTATCGTGTTAAAGATATTTATGGGTTTCCATTTCTTACCTATTGTGGATAGAATAATAATGAACATGACTGAGCAAGTATTTCTAAGTGAGATATCTAGTCATTTTTACATATGTAAAGGAAAAGAGAACAGTTTCATTCAGTAGATTTATTTATATCTTTTACACAATTCTCTATACTGATATCTGGAATGATTCAACCTGTTTAAAAGTCCGTCCCCTTTGCAGAGATTGACTTTTTTTGCCTGTTATAAAGAGACTCTCAAATACCACCCAATGCCTTGTTATACCCCCCAAAATAACAAAGAGAAGAAGTATTTAGTTCTTGTACTACTTATCTCAGTTACTGTCATGTAATTACATTTGGAATATTTATATTGTCTATGAATTGAATTCATAAGTAACATGAATAATATACTAAAATTTTAGCAGCAGCTTCTCTTCTGAAATAAAATGTCTGTGATTGTGAGACAAAGTGAGGGGCTCTTATTTTTGTTTAAATATACATTTCAGAAAATTTTCTGAAAAGTAGGTAAGTAATTTATTTTTAGTATACTAATAGGTTTTATTAGATAAACCAATACATCAAAATGATCAGTTTTTGTATGGTATTTTTTTGTTTTTCAAACATCTCAAAGAGTTTTTATCAGGTCTTAAGAGAATAATGTAGCACTTTGGAAAAAAGATGCACCCCAGCAGCCCTGCACTGGAGGCCAGAATGGAGAAGACTTCCACAGCCACCATGGCTTTGCCCTTGGTGCTCTGGTAGACAGGGATGAAGGTGACCCAGACAGTGCAGAACATCAGCATGCTGAATGTCAGGAACTTGGCCTCATTGAATGTGTCAGGCAGATTCCTCACCAGGAAAGCCACAGTGAAGCTCCCTAAGGCCAGGGTCCCTAAGTATGACAGCACACAGTAGAAAGCAGAAACTGAGCCCTTGTTGCATAAAATGATGATATGAGCATGTTCAGAGTGTTCATCTGTGTCAATATAGGGAGGTGAGGTTCCCAGCCAGACTCCACAGAGAATAAGTTGAATCAGGACACAGATGGGGATGACAGCATTATAGATGCCTGAGACAAACAACCTTCTCATTGTTCTCCCTGGTTTCATGACTCTAAAGGCCAGAATTACAGTTATAGTTTTTGCCAAAACAGTGGAAATAGCCAAGGTGAACACAACTGCAAAGATATTTGTTGTAGTATGCAGGAGATTGTGTTTGGGTGGCCAATGAAGAGAAAGGAACAGAGGAAGCAGAGGAGGATGGAGATGAACAGGATGTAGCTGAGAGTCTGGTTATTGGCCTTAACAATGGCTGATCCTTGGTGTTTGAGAAAGATCCCCAAAACTGCGGTTGTGCTGACACATAAGTACAGAGCTGTGCAACCCAGAGCCATACCCAGAGGATCTTCAAAGGACAGGAAGGTCACTGCCTTGGGCAGGCACTGGTTTCTCTCAGGGTTTGGGTACTCTTGACTTAGGCAAGGGATGCACTTGTGCTCATCTGTGTGGACAAAGTGATTCAACATTTCTGCTTTTACAGTCGTTTGGTCATTACACATTTAATTCATGATAATGCTTTCCAATGATGTGTGTATCCCAGCATAATCTGCATCCTGACACTGCCAAGAACATGAACTCTTTATTATTCCCAATTCCACTGTTCATCTTGTTTAATTACCAATAAGCTTTCTGTTCAACAGTTTATCACTGTTTCTTAAGGGCAGTGAAATATATCTTACTCACTTTGAAATAAAGTAAAACTGTCAAGTAATCCTTCAAATGCTTTGTAAAATTACTTTGAGTTTCTAGGTATGTATACATTGTATTTTAATGACATCAGTGTATAAAAATACACTTCCTTTCTATCATCATGAGTTTTTCTCATTTTTCTTGTTACTCACAGTTTCAGTGGATATTTGTTACACCTCTTCTATGTAATTTTTCTGTAGTACTATGTCTATAAGTTAGATAGATCCCATCTCCATGCATTATGGAATAATTCTGATTTGGCAGTTAAATATCCAATACTTGCATCAACAAACTCCAGCTTTAAGCTCAGACCAACCATTACCTATCTCAGCTGTGGAAGTTGCAAATAAATTTTTACAGTCTTTGACATCCGTTGACCCAGTATAGGACTCTTTGTCTTTCATTATTAATTCCAAGATAATACTGGGAATTGTTCTAATTTTCATTCTTGTTCTTCCAGTCATTTTCTGAAGACTAAAAAATGACCTACATGTCATACAATAGTACCATAAATCTTTAAAATATTAAATCAGAAAGGGGATTGTCACAGCCATTTTTAGTGAAATTGGTGAGAGTCATGAAGCCAGCACAGCTGCTTGATGCAATTCAAGCAAAACTGAGAAGATTGTTAAAAATCATTGTTCTTTTATCTCTAACTTTTGGATTCTTTTTTTCTCTGTATTGCATTACTGGGTATTTTCTGCACTATGATTCAATTTCTCTCTACAGAAAAATTATTTCTGAGTCTTTTTTTTAATTAGGCATATTTTTTTAAATTACAGCTCATTTACTTTGTATCTCAACAGTAGCCTCCTTGCTCATTGCTTGTCAATCTCACCCTCCCACCCTTATGTCCACCCATGCCACTCTCTAACTCCTCTGATAGGGAGCTCCTCTTCCCCTATTATCTGATTCTAGCCTATCAGGTGTCATCAGGACTGGCTACATTTTAAGGGAAATAGGGACTGTCTCTTTGATCACCTCCCCCCTGATGTGGGAGTAGCCTTATCAGGTCACCAAGGAAAACAGTGCCTCCAGTCCTGATGAGACTGGATACGTTATGTTTAGATGAAGGGGAAGGTCCTCTCCTATCAGTGGACTTGGAGAGGGGTATGGGAAGATATGAGGAAGGGTGTGTGGGATTGGGAGAGAATTATGGAGGGGGCTACAACTAGGATACAAAATGAATAAACTTTAATTAATATAAAAAGTACAACAATGTACAAGAGATGGATAAGTTTTAGATTTGCCTTAGCAACCATGATTCAAACATGAATTCAACAATAATACAACAATCTAGATAGACCTAAACTGCCTTATGAGGAAATTCAAAAAGTCACAAAAGAGAAAGGAAGGATGAAAGATCAAAAAAAGGAGAATCCAAGATTGTGGAGAACAGTGTTCACCATATCTGAGGAGCAGAGAATCAAAGACTCTGAGACTAGTGAGTGAATAGGTGGCTATGTCTAGTGCATCAATTTTGATGCTTCCTGTTCTGAAAAAGACATTCAGAATTGGGATCTATGTGATCCAGGTGCCCACTGAACGTCTCACTGGTCCAGGAGTAGCAAACTGTGGGCCACCCACCCTTCCACATATTCCAGTGAGTTTGGATCCCCAGATTCACGGCCTCTCAGCTGTCACAGCCAGACTCCAGATCCCTCCCATTACCCCGAGGGCAGCATCATGATTCCTAGGACAGCATCCCAGCTACCAAGCCACAGTTCTGTTGGTCACCCTGTGGACACCAGGTGAATAACAGAATCTTATGGTTCCTTGATCAAAGATGGCAGAGCTCAGAGAAATCTGAGTACTGGGAGTAAAGTTTTGGGCAGGCCTGTAAGTTGCAGTCCAACTTTCTTCTGAGGAATCCCACAGATGCCACTTGAGCATGGAGCCTTTTGAGTCACCTACACCCAAAAGGCTTATGACCAACACCAGCACCCTAAAATTCAGGGTTCTAGTATATCCATGACCTCTGACTTTCGGTTCACCAGCCTCAGCATATTTGTTTGCCCACATACTGCCCTCTGCCCTGCCTTTCAAGACACTGGCATCTTAATTGCCAGCATCCATTCTTGAGCTACTGCACATTTGACTTCTTCCTGAACACTACATTCCAAAGACAGGTGGATCCAGTCTTTGGTGTGGGTTTCAAGAACAAACAGCTAAGGCTACAGAAAACCAGATGGCTAAAGGCCAGCCTAAAAACAGAGTCAACAAAAACCAGGACATCATGGCTCCACCAGAAACACACACCTCAAACAATGGAAATTCTAATGCAGCTGAAAAACAGAAAAAAAGACTTTAAATCAATGTGTGTGCAGTTATTAGAAGCATATTAAGAGGAAAAGAACAAACCTCTCAAAAAATACAGGGAAATACAAAGCAAACAAAGAGAGACCATCTTAGACTAGAAACCACAATCAAAGGGTGAAGGAAATGATTAAAATTGTTCAAGTCTAGAATACAGAATTAGAAAATCAACAAAGAAAACACAGAGAAAAACCAAGAGATGTCATACTTAAGAAAAGAGATCAAGGACCACAGAGATAAGCATGACCAACAGAATATAAGAGATGGAGGAGAGAATCTCAGGCATTGAAGATACAATTGAAGAAACTGATTCAAATCTCAAAGAAAACATTAAAAGGAAAAGTTCAATGACTCCATGAAATGATGAAATGTAAGCATAATAAGGAATAGATTACATGATTCCAGGCTCCAAGATGCAGAATATATCTTTAATAAAACCATAAAACAAAATTTTCCCAACCTTAAGAAAGAGATAATTTTAAACATACAAAAGGATTACAGTACACCAAATAGACTAAACCAGAAAAGAAAAATCCTCTTGCCACATAATAATCAAAACAATAAATCTACACAACAAAGAAAAAATATTAAAAACAGTAAGGAAAAATGATCAAGTAACATATGAAGGCAGACCTATCAGAATCACACAAGACTTTCCAACAAAGACTATGAAAGCAAGGATAGCCTCAGAGGATGTCATTCAGACAATAAGAGACCACGTATGCCAACCCAGATTTCTGTACCCAACAAAATTTACAATCAACAGAGATGGAGGAAACAAGATATTCCATAACAAAGCTAAATTTGAACAATGTTAATGCACCATTCCAGACCTATGGAAACTTATAGAAGGAAAACCACAACCCAATGAGAACTACACCCATGAAACACAGGATATAGATAACTCAAGAACAAAATAATCAAAAGGAAAAAAGCACACAAACACATTATCCACACCAACTTCTAAATAAAAGGAACTAAAATTCATTGGTGACTAATGACTATCAACATCAATAAACTCAAAAAGACAAAGGCTAGCAGAATGGTTACAGAAACAAGATCCAACATTCTGCTGCATACAATAAACACACTTCAGCCATAAAGACAGACACCACCTCGGAGTAAAGTGTTGGAAGAATGTTTTCCAATCAAATGGACCCACAGAGAAAGTGGAAGTACCATCCTAATATCTAATTAAATAATCTTCCACCAAAGAGATGGTGAAAGATATTTAATCTGCATCAAAGAAAATTCCATCAGGAGGACAACAATATCACACCTATGCCACAAACACAAGGGCACCTGCATTTGTAAAAGAAACATTATTAAAGCTTAAATCATACATCAGTCTCAGCACAGTAATAGTGAGAGACTTCAACACCTCACTTTCACCAAGTGACAGATCATTGGGAAAGAAGCTAAATAGTGAAATAATGAAGCTTACCGAGGTCATGAGTAAAATACCTAATTGACGTCTATAGAACTTTTCTCCCAGGCACAAATATACCTTCTTCTCTGCACATCACGGAACCCTCTCCAAAACTGAACATTTAGTCAGACACAAAGCAAGTATAAACAGACATAAGATGATTGAAATAATCCCTTGTATCCAATTATACCACCATGTTCTAAAGCTGGACCTCAACAATGACAGAAAGCACAATGCCTACATGCACAGATGGAACCCAAACAACTCTATTCAATGACAGGTATGTGAGGGAAGAAATAAAAAAAAACTAATTAAAGACTTCATAGCATTCAATGAAAATGAAGGCAGAACATACCCACACTTGTGGTATACAATGAAAGCATTTCTAAGAGGAAAGTACAGAGAACTCAGTGCCTTCATATAGAAATTTGAGATGTCTCATACAAGCAATTTAATGACACACCTGAAAGACCCAGAAAAAAAAAAACAAAAACAAAACAACAACAACAACAAAAAAAAAAAAAAACAAACACAAGATGTTGACAGGACCAAGAGGAGTAGACAGCTGGAAATAATGAAATTCAGTGCTAAAATCATTATAATAAAAAGTAAATGATTCAAAGAACCAAAAAAAAAAAAAAAAAACCCAAAACAAACAAACAAACAAAAAAAAAAAAAAAAACGACAAAAAAAACCAAGAACCCAAGAGGCAGTTCTTTTGGAAAATCAACCAGATAAACAAATGTTTAGCCAAGGTAACTAAAAGGCAGAAAGACACTATCCAAATTAACAACAACAATAAAGGGAGATATAAGGACAGAAGCCAAGGAATAGGTCTTCAAAGGCCTATACATCACAAAATTTCAAAATGTATATGAAATGGACAATTTTCTTGATAAATTACACTTACCAAAGTTAAATCAAGAACAGGTAAATAAATTCAAAAATTTGTAACTTCCCCAAGGAAACAGAAGTAGTCATCAAAAGTCTCATTTAAAAAAGTCTAGGGCCAGATGGTTTCAGCTCAGAATTCTACCAAACCTTCAAAGAAGCGCTAATACCAATACTCTTCAAACTATTACATAAAATAGAAACAGAAGGAACATTACCAAACTCATTCTATGAAGCCACAGTCACTTTGAGACCTAAACTGCTCAAAGACCCAAGAAAAGGAATTAACTTCAGACGAATTATCTTATGAACATTGATGCAAAAATACTCAGTAAAATACGTTCAAACCAAATCAAAGAACACATAAAATATATTATCCACCATAAGCACATAGACTTTACCCGAGGAATGTAGAGGTGGCTCATTCTATGGAAATCCATCAATGTAATTCACCACATAAATAAAAAGAAGGAAAATAATCACATGATCATTTCTAAAAATTCAACACCTATTCATGTTTAACGTTTTGGAGAGATCAGGGATATAAGGCACAAACCTAAACATAGTAAAGACAATATACAACAAGCCTATAGCCAACATAAAATTAAACAGAAACTCAAATCAATTCCACTGAAATCAAGATGGGACAAAGCAAGGCTGCCTGATCTCTCCATATCTCTTCAACATAGGACTTGAAGTTATAAAGAAAACTGCAAGGAATTTAACCTATAGATCTAAGAATATAAAGAATATTTAATTTTTCCACATTTGCTTGTTTGCAATAAAATATAAAAATTTCCGTTTGTTATGCAGTTGTCGAAGGGTTGGCCATTTTGAATAAAATAAATATAGATTCTCATTGTTATAATGTATTTCTGACTTCATTTTTTTGTAAAAATTTTCATTTTAAAAATAACATAATTACTTCACTATGCCTTTTCTTGTTTGGTGGCTCCTGGACCCACCTTATATTTATTCTCTCTCAAATTCATGCCCTTTTTTCAATAAATATTGTGTTTGTATCTTTGTGTATGTGTGTGTTTGTATTCAAAATGCAACCTGCTCATTCCATATGATGTTACTTGTATATGTTATCACATGGTTGAACACAACCCTAAACAGGCAGCTATATTTTAATTTACAAAGACATGCTTTTCCTACTAATGTAAATACTGAAAATGGCAACTGTAAGTGTTGTAAATGCAGTTCCATTTCTTGTGCATTCAAGAAACATCCACAAATGCACTTTTCCTGGAGTTATTTTCAGGCAAGAATCATTAAGTTTTTCTAATTACAGAAATACAAATCAATCCTGGAAAACTGGCAAACTCATGTACAATGGCCAACCTTTAGCATGGATCATTGCAAGAGCTGAGATGGCCATTCTAAGCACAAAGGTAGGTTTTTAAATTTTGAGTGCATATGACACAATAGCATGAGAACTCCCATTCAAATATTGTGTGAAATCAGCAGTGGTTACTAATGAATTCATGGATAAGTGAAAGACCCATAGGGAACAGCACTGATTATGACACCAAGCTCACTTTTTAACTTTCCCCATGTACATTCCCAAGCAGTGTGAGGAAAGGTATTAGTTTTTTACCTGTCTGGTTGGTAATGTGCTGTTCTGGACAAAATACACAAGAAAAACAGCAGACGGGTCTTTCTTCTTGTAGAACTTTCCAGAATTCTGGACCACAGCTTTGTGCACAAACAGATTGAGGAGTCTGAAGGCAACACAGAAAAACTTCATAATATTGCACATTTGTTTAAAATTATTTAGGCTAAACAACTTATATGAACTGAGCTCCCGCCACGCAGAGAGCAGCTGCACGTGCCCAGCTCACCAGTACAGACAAGCTGCTTGCTCCAGTGCAAAAGAGATTGGGAATCCCTGTCCAGAGAGGGCCCCACAGGGAAGGAAGAAACCGTGCTGCTGGGGTCACCTAGGCATTGCCTGGGGAAAGTCTAGCAGACCACAGATAGCAAACAGGGGAGTACGCCCAGCCATCACAGATCTGGGCCCAAGCAGGGAGCACAGAGGTATTGGGGACCCAGCTCCTTCAGGGTAGCAGGCGAGCACATGCTCCACCAGCCCAGAGGCCTGCTTTGTACCAACTACTCCTTACAGACAGAACTGTGGGCCCCAAGACACCAGAGTCTTAGAGACACTGTCTGGAGAAACCCTCACAAGGAACAAGGAACGAAGCAAAGAGAACGGACTTAGGCAACCCAGTATATCCCTGGAAAATGTCCCACAGACTGGTCCAACCCAGGGAACTGCTGTGCTCCAGATAGCCTGCTGTTACCAAGAGAGCAGTACTCACCCGCCACAGATTACCTCTTGGGCTCTGGGGCACAGAGCCCCAACCTCAGACCTACAAAAGACCAGGAACCCTGAGATCAACCCCCAGATACTGCTCCAAGGAGCAACCAGTTATCCCTAACAAAACCGACCAAACCACGAGACACACAAGTTACAGCAGCTGATCACTAAATTTACAGCAAGAAACCCAGAAGGAGGGCAGCTGTCTCCAGGATTTCTCCCAGTAAGAGGAGAGCCCTATTGACTAATCAGGACCACAGCTACCACCCAGGTCTCTATGCCTGAGGTGAACTGTAGCAACTCCTGAAAAACACCGGCCATCCAGTGACTATACACAAAAAGCTGAGAAGGCTTCCTTCAGGAAAAACCATCTTCCTGCCAAAGGGATTCTCTCCACTACAGGAGTCCAGGAACAACCAGAAACTAACTTCAAACACCTAAGATAGCCCAAAAGCCAGAGCAATATGGCATCTCCAGAACCCAGTTATCCAGGAGCAAATAGCCCTAGACACCGCAGCATAACAGAAATTCGAGGAGATGACCTAACATCTATGCTCATGAAGAAGATAACAGAGGAAACAAATAAAATACAAAAAGAAATAGAGGAAGCTGGAGCCAAAATTAATCAAAAGAGATGGGGAAGGACATTTCATACTCATCAAGGGAAAATTCCACCAAGAAGACATCACAATCCTGAACATCTATGCCCCAAATACAAGGGCACCCACATTTGTGAAAGAAACATTGATAAAACTTAAACCACACATAGATCCCCACACACTAATAGTGGGAGACTTCAACACCCCACTCTCAACAAAGGACAGGTCAACAAAACAGAAATTAAACAAAGAAACAATATCTCTAACAGAGGTCATGAATCAAAAGGACCTAACAGACATTTACAGCACCTTACACCCAAACACAAAAGAATTTACCTTCTTCTCAGCACCTCATGGAACCTTCTCCAAAACAGACCACATAGTTGGTCACAAAGCAAGCCTCAACAGATACAAGAAGATTGAAATAATCCCATGTATCTTGTCTGATCACCATGGAATAATGCTGGACCTCAGTAACAACAGAAATAGCAAAAAGCCTACACATACATGAAAACTGAACAACTTGCTACTGAAAGACAGCTGGGTCAGGGAAGAAATAAAAAAAGAAATTAAAATCTTCCTAGAACTCAATGAGAATGAAGACACAACATACCCAAACTTGCCGGACACAATGAAAGCAGTGTTAAGAGGAAAGTTCATAGCACTAAGTGCCTTCAAGAAGAAATTTGAGACAGCGCATTCAAGCAACTTAATGGCTCACTTAAAAACCCTAGAAAAAGAAAAAGCAGACACACCAAGAAGGAGTAGACGGCTGGAAATAATCAAACTCAGGGCTGAAATCAATCAGTTAGAAACAAATAAAACAATTCAAAGAATCAATGAAACTAAGAGCTGGTTCTTTGAGAAAATCAACAAGATAGACAAACCCTTAGCCAAGCTAACTAAAAGGCAGAGAGAGAACATCCAAATCAACAAAATCAGAAATGAAAAGGGGGACGTAACTACAGACACTGAGGAAATCCAAACAATCATTAAGACTTACATAAAAAGTCTATATGCCACAAAATTTGAAAATCTAAATGAAATGGACAATTTTCTTGATTGATTTGACTTACCAAAGCTGAATCAGGACCAGGTAAATCAACTAAATAGTCCTATATCCCCCAAAGAAATAGAAGCGGTCATCAAAAGTCTCCCATCCAAAAAAAAGCCCAGGAACAGATGGCTTCAGAGCAGAATTCTACCAGACCTTCAAAGAAGAGCTAACACCAATTTTCTTCAAACTATTCCATAAAATAGAAACAGAAGGAATATTACCAAATTTATTCTATGAAGCCACAGTCACCTTGGTACCTAAACCTCACAAAGATTCAACAAAGAGAATTTCAGGCCAATCTTCCTTATGAACATTGATGCAAAAATACTTAACAAAATACTTGCAAACCGAATCCAAGAACACATCAAAGATATTATCCACTATGACTAAGTAGGCTTCATCCCAGGTAAGCAGGGGTGGTTCAATATACGGAAATCCATCAATGTGATCCACCATATTAACAAACTGAAAGAAAAAAAAACACATGATAATCTCCCTAGACACTGAAAAAGCATTTGACAAAATCCAACATCCATTCATGTTTAAAGTATTGGAGAGATCAGGGATACAAGGCACATATCTAAACATAGTAAAGGCGATATACAGCAAGCCTATAGCCAACATCAAACTCAACGGAGAGAAACTTAAAGCAATCCCACTAAAGTCAGGGACAAGACAAGGCTGCCCACTCTCTCCATATCTCTTCAACATAGTGCTGGAAGTCCTTGCTAGAGCAATAAGACAGTTGAAGGATATCAAGGAGATACAGATGGGAAAGGAAGAGGTCAAATTATCACTATTTGCAGATGATATGATAGTATACATTAGTGACCCCAAAAACTCTACCAGGGAGCTCCTAAAGCTGATAAACACCTTCAGCAAAGTGGCTGGATACAAAATTAACTCAAAAAAATCAGTAGCACTACTGTATACAAAAGACAAAAGGGCTGAGAAAGGAATTAGGGAAACAACACCCTTCACAATAGCCACAAATGACATAAAGTACCTTGGTGTAACCCTAACCAAGCAAGTCAAAGACTTGTATGAAAAAAATTTCAAGTCTCTGAAGAAAGAATTAGAAGAAGATATGAGAAGATGGAAAGATCTCCCATGTTCATGGCTTGTCAGGATTAGCTTAGTAAAAATGGCCATCTTACCAAAAGCAATCTCAGATTTAATGCAATTCCCATCAAATTGCCAACACAATTCTTAACAGACCTGGAAAGAAAAATTCTCGACTTCCTATGGAATAACAAGGAACCCAGAATTGCTAAAACAATCCTCTACAATAAAAGATCTTCTGGAGGTATCTCCATCCCTGATCTCAAGCTGTACTATAGAGCAACAGTTATAAAAAACTGCATGGTACTGGCATAGAAACAGAATGGTGGATCAATGGAACCGAACAGAAGACCCAGAAATAAACCCACACACTTATGGATACCTGATTTTTGACAAAGATGCCAAAGCTATACAATGGAAAAAAGATAGCATCTTCAAGAAATGGTGCTGGTCTAAAAGGATGTCTACATGTAGAAAAATGAAAATAGATCCATACTTATCACCCTGCACAAAACTGAAGTCCAAATGGATCAAAGACCTTAACATAAAACCAGACACATTAAATCAGCTAGAAAAAAATGTGGGGAATACCCTAAAACTCATTGGTACAGGAGAAAACTTCCTGAACAGAACACCAACAGCACTGGCTCTAAGAGCAACAATCAATAAATGGGACCTCATGAAACTGAAAAGCTTCTGTAAAGCAAAGGATACTGTCATCAAAACAAAGTAACTGCCTACAGATTGGGAAAGAACCTTCACCAACCCTTTATCTGACAGAGGACTAATATCCAGTATATATAAAGAACTAAAGAAGCTGAAAAGCAACAAACCAAGCAATCCACTTAAAAAATGGGGAACGGAGCTAAACAGAGAATTCTCTGTAGAGGAATATCGAATGGCAGAGAAGCATTTAAAGAAATGCTCAACTTCATTAGCCATTAGGGAAATGCAAATCAAAACAACCCTGAGATTTCACCTTACACCCATCAGAATGGCCAAGATCAAAAACTCAAGTGACAACACATGCTGGAGAGGTTGTGGAGAAAGGGGAACCCTGGTGGGAATATAAACTTGTACAACCACTCTGGAAATCAATCTGGCACTTTCTCAGACAACTAGGAATAGCGCTTCCTCAAGATCCAGCCATACTGCTCCTAGGCATATATCCAAAAGAGGCTCAAGTACACAAAAAGGAAATTTGCTCAACCATGTTTGTAGCAGCTTTATTTGTAATAGACAGATGCTGGAAACAGCCCAAATGCCCCTCAACTGAAGAATGGATGCAGAAACTGTGGTACATCTATACAATGGAGTATTACTCAGCAATGAAAAATAAGGAAATCATGAAATTTGCAGGTAAATGGTGGGATCTGGAAAGGATCATCCTGAGTGAGTTGTCCCAGAAGCAAAAAGACACACATGGTATATACTCACTCATATACACATACAACATAGGATAAACCCACTAAAATCAGTACATCTAAACAAACTAAACAAAAGAGAGGACCCTAACTAAAACGGTAAATCCCCATCCTGAAAGGCAAAGAGGATGGACATCAGAAGAAGAGAACAGGAAACAACCTAGGAACCTTCCACAGAGGGCCTCTGAAAGCCTCTGCCCTGCAGACTATCAAAGCAGATGCTGAGCCTGATGGCCAACTGACAGCAGAGTGAATGGAATTTTATGTAAGAAGTGGGAAATAGCAAGAGCTGCAGAGGACAGGAACTTTACAAGGAGAACAACAGAACAAGAAAATATGAACACAGGGAACTTCCCAGAGACTCATACTCCAACCAAGGACTAGTCATGGAGATAACCTAGAACCCCTGCACAGATGTAGCCGATGGCAGTTTAGTGTCCAAGTGGGTTATATAGTGATGGGAAGAGGGACTGCCTCTGACAGAAACTGATTGGCCTGCTCTTTGATCACCTCACCCTGAGGGGGGAGCAGCCTTACCAGGCCACAGGAGAAGACAATGCAGCCATTCCTGATGTGATCTGATAGATTAAGATCAGAAGGAAGGAGAGGAGGACCTCCCCTATCAGTGGACTTGGGGAGGAGCATGCACGCAGAAAGGGGAGGAAGTGTGGGATCGGGAAGGGAAGAGGGAGGGAATTATGGGGGGATACAAAATTAACAAAGTGTAATTAATAATAATAATAATAAAATTAAAAAAAGAAGTAATATGGGAAGTCCATTCACATAGGGGGAGAAATCCAGCAGCCATTTATCAGAGTCTTCATCACCTTTAAGTGCTAGGAGACAGAAGCGCAATACAGCATCTCCATCCTCTCCATTATAATGACATCACTGGGATCTAGAGAGTTAGTGGTACTACTACCTTTTGAAGCCAATTTTAATTCCTAGCACTTACATCAAGGTCTCAGAACTGTCTGTTTCCAAGTCCAGGATATCAAATGTAGTCTTCTGGCATCCTAGAGGATAAGACAATGAAAATGGTGACAATACACATGCACATGTAATTTCCTAAGGTTTTCTTCCTGTATATATTATTTTTTCTTTAGAAATTAAAATAGATTTATTTTAGGTGCATAAGTTTTGCCAGACCCTGCTGTGTAAGACCCTAGTTGTGTAATGATGGCAAGAGTGAGTTTTCTCTGATTTTCTATATTCTTTAACCTGGACATTCTTACTTTCCTTTTCCTTCACTACAGACACTACAGACCTGATTCCTGTAACTGTTTTTGACTGAATTCTACAACCTTGAGAAGTTTCTAAGGATTGTTGACTCAGGCAGCCAATGTGTCCTTCAGTCTTCTAACAGTTTACATACTGACCTTGACTGCTCTTAAGTGACTCTTGGTGTTGACAAGGCATGATTCCTTTTATGGCATAATATATTAAAAATTACGTTTGCACTATTTAAAAATCTTCACAGAAATGCAAAACCATAACTATATAAGATGTTGTCATTGATAATGGAAAAAAAATGATGTTGGTAATTGCTAGAGGACCTGCCAGGGCAGAAGGCCCTCGCCTTGATTCTCATCATCATAAAACAGCCAACAGACAGGCTGGTACTGTATAAGGAGCACTGTTAAACCAACTGTTGATACTGACGAGTGGTTGCAGAACCTCAGTTGTGGGACTCTGAATATAATTTTGTAGTATGACCATTCCAGATAGCCTCTGAACTTGGTATGTAACAGTGTACTCACTTTCTCAGTGGAATTCTCTCTTTGCCTGATCTGGGGAACCTCAGATCCTATAAGGAGCACCACATAGCCCTAAGTGACAATTACATGCCTGTCCTTTTCCTGATAAGAAACCTGCTCAGCAAGCACCTGTGGATTCCTGAAAATAATCTACCCTATCCTAAGGAGATCTTGGCTTTCAGCAAATGCCCTTCAACTGTACCTGGAGATGTTCCCCCATGAATAGGATAATTAATTAACATATTCTCCTTGTAATAGTACTGTGATACTACATGCAAATGAGGTACTGTACCACAACATGTAAATCAACTATATCCCTAGCATCTCTATCCCCAGGGAATCAAATACATGTACCCTTTAATCTCACCTAAGCCCCAAGGATTATAAATCCTTGATATCACAGGACAAAAATGCCTTTCATGATATAATCAGCTTTCCACCATGGCTACTTGAAATTTGTCAATCATTTATCCTGGGGGGAGGGAGTACTCCCCTCCTTCCTGGAGATTTGCCACTGAATTCTCAGGGCTTGGCTGCCAACTATGGTGGCTGGATAGTGCAGTATATCCACAAACTCTGTCGACCTCAGGTGAAGCACCCATTGGGCTGAGATCTGCCTTTTAGTCCAAGAGGCCTGCACCTCCTGGCTTTCTGGATCTGAGCCTGGTCAGGCCTGTGATTTTTCTGCAATCCCACAGCACTGATCTTAATACAGTAGATTATCCAAAGAGATGGAACACTTCCACATAATCACAGGCACTGATGTGTAATACCGAAAACCTCATTTTAAAAAGCTAACTAACACCTGTTGTAAACCTCATTTCCATCTCCCACAGTGAGACCATGTGCCTGGCCTATAGCTTGAACTAGTTTTCTCCCTTGAACAGACTAAGTTGTTTTACAGAGAAATGGTACCTATGGTCTCAGGATCCCTCTTTTCTTTGTCCAGAAACTGAGAACTGGTTCCAAACATATCACCAGATGAAAAAATGACACTCAATGCTTTATGAGAACATGAAAATATTTAAAAAGAAATTAAGTAATAAACACTCAAAATATTAGTCTACATGGCTTTTTTTGTTTGTTTGGGTTTTTTTTTTGTTTGTTTGTTTGTTTGTTTTTTGTGCTGCATATCCCTCAAATCTTTTAGTCAGCTAAACTACGATTTTTTTTTTTGTTTTTGTTTTTAACTATATTTATCCTGGACCTCCCTCTGTAGATCAGACTAGCCCCAAACTCACAGGGAATTCTCTGCCTCTGCCTCCAGAGTGCTGGAATTAAAGGCCTAAGCCACCCACCATCCAGATGATTCTGATTAATTTTTAGGTAACAATATGACAGTGTTAATTGTATTCAACTGTTATTAGTGTTTTAATTATTTTATTTTGAATTATGTATACACACACAAATATATATACTGTGTGCCTATTCACACACAGATTACAGTTCTGTATAATTGATAAATTTCATTAATGAAGCAGTATTTTTGAAAATGTGTATAAAGACTTTGATGCACATGGCTTGTAATATCAACATTTGAGAGAGGAGAAGAATAAGGAACACAGAAGATCTTCAGCTTTTTACCAAGTTACATGCTCATCTGTCTTTAGTAAAAACAAAGTATAAGTTGATTTTTAAAGATATATTTATAGGTTTATTTTATTTTTAATTAAGTATATTTGTAAGGGTTTGTATAGAAGTATATGCACAGTAAGTGCAGGAATCCCTGGAGGCCAGAAGAGACTTTCAGACTTCTTGAAGATAAGGTTAAAGGAGATTGTAACCTGATTGATGTGCGCAGTAGGAACTGAACTTTGGTACTCTAGAACAGTGGCTGATTAATTGGCTAATTAATTGGATAAGAGCACCTTTTGCTCTTGAGGACCTGAGTTTGTAAATGTGAAAAGATCTGCCAGCAAAAGATCTCCATTTTTAGTTGTTAATTACATGCAAACTGCAGACAGAATGTCTCTTCTCTGGATAGAAGTACCCTGCTGTTTAAGGTTGCAGCCCTCCACTTCTGGATAGCCATTTGGAGCTATGCATTAAGGTGCAAGACTCCCTCTTTCCACCAGAGCCTCTTGATCTCTCAGATGCCACCAACCACATTTGATGGATGGCCTTGGACACAGCCTAGCTAACTCTCCACACCCTTCACCTTCGGATAATTATTTGGTACTGTGTTCTTGTTCATATGATAGGAGTGTGCTGTTTAATGCAAATCAAGCATCCTAGACGTGCCTAATTTTAAACAATTATATACACCAATCCTCAGAGCACCCCATTCCCAAGGGATATATTGTTGGGAGCCACTGTTCTAGCAGCTGCTTTGATGTTTAAATCTCAGCGGAAACACTGATTTTACCAGGCCTTCACTGAAGTCAGGGAAGAATTTCCAAGTCCATCTCCTTTTGTTTTGACAGCAGGTGGGATAGCTTGTCAAGATCACACCTCTTGTTTCACCTTCTTGTAAATTTAACCCATTGTTCTGAGCTGTTTTTACTCTGGCTTAAAAGCATTCTGCAATAAAGCCAGGCTGCTGATTGAGTCTACTCTCCACCAGAGCCTCTTGGAAAGGTCCCATGTGTTGTGTGTTAGTTTATGTATTTTAATCCTCACTTCCAACTCAAGAACCGTTTGACTCTGCTGGCAGGCTCCAGCAACATATAGCCTTTGTTTTCTTGAATTAAAGTAGAACTTGCTCTCTGCAGTGGTTCCTAAAATGTCTGATCTCAGTCATGTTTGCTTGCCTTCCAAGCTTTTCACCTAATCTTTCCCTCCTGCTTTCCTGGGTTGGTGGGAAACATGCCCTGAGGCTGGAGGAGAAACACCTTATTTCTGAAATGCTTGGGATAAAAAGTTTGAAACGTCACAGCATTTCTTATTTCAGATGTTTCTGGATGTGAGATGCCTACACACCCAGTGCTTTGGGGGTGGGACTCTGTAAAATGAGTCACACCTAATGTTTATTTCACAGTGATGTTGCAGGCAAGCCTCAGGTTACAGAATCTTCTCAGTTGAACACAGTGGCCTATGGAGAAGAAATAAGAGCAGAAATTTGAGGCCAGCCTGTGTAACTGCCCTCCCTTACAAAAGAGAAAGGAGATTTAAAGAAACTACAAAATTTATAGAATCTTCTTTGCCACCTTTCTTCCTTGTAGGCTCATTCGATAATCATTACCCATTGGAGACCATGCTGCACTCTAAAGTTGATATTTCCATAGATGTAGGTTTCAAATCTGAGACAAATGGCAGAGGTGCCTAAGTATCACATTAAACCTAGCTGCCAATTTACTCCCAGAAATCCCTCAGTCATTCCAAAGCATAATATGGTTCTTTTGGCTGGCATACCCCACTCCCTACTCTGAATTTTCCTGCCCAGAGTCTGGGCTAAGATCTCTTCCCCTTATCAACTTGTAGATTGTTTTTGCAAGGTCAGGTAAGATGTTTTTACTAATGACTAATGTAAAAAAAATCTTAGAGAACCGTGTAAAGTTAAGAAAATACCCTCTTAGTAGTAAAGCCAGGGACTCTTTAAGGTTGATGAGCAGAAATAAAAGCCTAAGGTAGCACTTGCTGACTGACACTCTCCAGCTGGGCCTGTAGCTGAGACAACAGTTGATTTCCTTATACTTGTTTTTGCCCTCAGCTTCTTGATATGTTTTAATAAAGTTATTAATGAGCAGATGCACACCCCACCCATCAAGATTTAAAGTAGAGGTGGCTTATTTTTTATATAAAAGTTTAGATTTGTGATACTTTAAAGACTTTCATAAGATTATTTTTATTGTAATTGATTCTTGATTACCCCAAAATTCACCTTGCCAGTAAAGAAATGCTGGCTCATCTTGTTAATTTATCACAAGTTGGTTAAATTCAAGTGCATATGGGGTCTTGTTTTTTATATTTGTTTTCCACCCATAATACATAAAACATTTGATCATGTGAAGGTATAGGGGAATATGTGGGTTTTTTTCATATATTCATTGTACTCACTCACTTAAAGAAAAATTGAGTGTAACCATATTGTGTGTTTAGCTTGAAAGATCTTGCTGGGATAGATAAGCTGTGGAAAAAGAGTAAAAGTGTGGTCCGAACTGGCCTTCTGGGTCTTGTTCCATCCACCAAGGTGTATGTATGTTGGGTGATTTGCACCTCACTCTTTGGAGTTTGTTTCATCTGAAAAGATGTATGTGTATGTATGTATGTAAGGTTGGGATGGAGCTTGCTCTTTTGTGTTTGTTCCATCCATCATGATGTATGTATATGTAGGTAAGGTGGTTTGGTGCTTGCTCTTTGGAGTTTGTTCCATCCACCTATATGTATGTATGTAAGGTGGTTTGGAACTTACTCTTGCAAACAAACAAAAATATTCACTTGAGTGCTCTATCACATCCCAGAAGAGAGCCTCAGATACCAGTGTAGATAGTTGTAAGCCTCCTTTGTGGGTGCTGGGAAATGAACTCAGGACCTCTGGAAGAGCAGCTGGTGCTCTTAACCACTGAGCCATCTCTGCAGCTCCCAAGTGCTTTTCTCTTATACTGCTCAAAATCCCCTGCTTGGGGAATACCACTGCCCACTAGGGCCTAGAACTTTCTTTATCAATTAACAATCACCATTTCTGAATTTCAGTAACCTGATAATTACTAACTGACCATCTTCACACCTAATGGACTAGCTTTGATAGCTCAGTATGGCCAAATTCCATGTTGTATGATTGGCTTTCCTTTATGATCCTGTGGCTGGAGCTGCAGCCCTGGCCAGTGACACAAGAAGGAGGGTTCATCTGCCTCCTCCTTTGTGGCTAGACTGTAATTGTTGGTTCCACCATATGTGTGCACTTTGATCTCTAGTATATACATGATAATGTGTCTCTGTCTCCCTCCCTCTCTATCTCTCTATTTTTAATTTTTTTTTTTAAGATGTGATTTCTCTGTGTAGCCCTGGCTGTCCTGGAACACCTCTATAGACCAGGCTGGCCTCAAACCCAAACATCCACCTGCCCCTGTTTTCCAAGTGCTGGGATCAAAGGTGTGTGCCCCCACTGCCAGGCTCCATATCCTTCTCAAATTTTCCTTCAGAAACTTATTCTCAAAGACCCACTGTGGTTCTTCAGACGGTTCACTGAAGGAACGTATAGTCTTGCTGTACAGATCTGTTTTGGATGAAACTAATGGTGGCCAGTGCCTTCACCATGTGCTTTCACCTTCTAAAACCCATTTTAATTGTCACCTTGAGCCCTAGGAGGCTCATCTGAGAGGAAAGCTTCGACTGAGGAATTGTCTAGATTAGTTTGACCTTATCTGTGGGGAATTGTCTTGGTTATTCACTGATTAAGGAGAACCCAGCCCATTTCAGGTGGCACAATTTCAACTCCAGAAGTTTTGGGCAGTGTAAGAAGGCTAGCTAAGTGTGAGCCTGTGAGCAAGCAAGCTAGAGAGCAAACCAGCAAGCAGGGTTGTTCCTCTGTGGTCCCATCATGACCTCCCTCATTGATGGATTGTGACCTGGAAGTGTTAAGTCTAATCCTTTTCTCTGCCAGTTGCTTCTGGGTAGAAAGTTTTATCATCACAACAACAAAATGGAAACAGAATGGCACCCACCTCTGTAAACCTCTAATGAGGAGTATCAGTCTCATAAAAGATCCCTAGGCCCAGATTTATTAGTTCAGTTGGTCTTGTTATAACCAGTTCTCGAGCCCCCAAAAGATCTCCAGGAATCGACTCCGTTGCAAAACACATGAGGGTCTTTTTTATTGAAAAATTACAAGCTGCAGCTTGGGCTACACAGCCCCACTGCCGAAGCGCCCAGGTTAGTTGGGTGATATATAGATTCTGGTTCCTCCCAGCATGCCCAAGGCAGGGGCAATTCCTGCCTGGCAAGCATCCATTGGTCAAAATGCTACATTTTGAATTGGCTATAGGAAGGTCCCCAGACCATAATGACCTGGTGTCCCTCCCTAGGGGGATGGGCCAGTTTCCTAGCAACTGTTATCTCTAGTAGGTGGGGAAATAATGCAGTAAGGCAGTCCTTCCCCTCAGGGCATCAACAGACTTCTTCACCCACATAGTTTAGACCTTAATAATAGCTGCTAATTTTTAATCTTTTTGGTCTCTCAGTCTCTTTGTAGTCCCTTCTTTCATAAGATTCCCTGCACTCTGCCCCAAGATTGGCTATGAGTCTCAGCATCCACTTTGATACCCTGCTGGATAGAGTCTTTCAGATGTCCTTTGTAGTAGGGTCCTGTCTTGTTCCTTATTTTCACTTTCTTCCAATGTCCATCCCCTTTGCCTTTCTGAATGAAATTGAGCATCTTACCCAGGGTCCTCCTTGCTTAGCTTCTTTAGGTATACATATTTTAGTATGATTATCTTATAAGTCTAATATCCACTTATAAGTGAGTATATACACCATGTGTCTTTGTGCTTCTGGGATAGCTCAATCAGGATGATCTCTAGTTCCCACTATTTGCCTACAAATTTCATTTTTTTTTTTTGTTTTTAACTGCCGAGTAGTATAAATGTACCATAATTTCTGTATCCATTCCTCAGTTTAGGGACATCTGGGTTGTTTCCACATTTTGTTTCCGACATGAACTCAGTGGCTGGCTCTTTGATCACCTCCCCCTGAGGGGGGAGCAACCTTACCATGCCACAGAGGAAGACTACGAATGACAGTCCTGATGAGACCTGATAGGTTAGGGTCAGATGGAAGGGGAGGAGGTCCTCCACTATCAGTGGACTGGGGAAGGGGCCTGGAAGGAGATGAGGGAGGGAGTATGGGATTGGGAGGGGATGAGGGTGGGGCTACAGCTGGGATACAAGTGAATAAATTGTAATAAATTATAAAAGAAATTACAATAGTTGGTGTATTTATCCATTATGAAAAACTGTATGAAATAAAATATAATTACACATACACACACAAAGAACTGATGAGGAAGGGCAGACTATCCCCCAGCCAATGATGGAGATTCCTTAAAGCTACTTTCTGTTCTTTTCGACTTCATTTCTCTGTAGCTAAATAAGGCTCTCCCAACTGGGCAACTCTACCTGTCATGGAGTTCATGAAGGAAACATTTTAAGCGGCAGAAAGATAGAGGCAGGAGGTGAAGAAACCGGCAGTCAGCACAGTCCCACCGAACCCTCAAATACCCCCACTGATATCCAATTAGATCAGCACGTCCTCCTAAAATTCTCACAGAAGGCACAGTGCATGGAGAAATGAAAGGTTAAATAAAGTCAGGGGATGGAGACATGGTTCAGCTGACCAAATGCTTAGCAACCACAAGAAAATCTGAGTCCCCTCTTCACCACTGCTTGAACTGAGGTGTGGTGCTGCACACCTGGAATCCAAGCACCCAGGAGTTAGAGGCAAGATGATTGGATCAAGGTCATTTTAGTTTATATGTGATTTTAAAAGACAATACAAATGGGAGATCCTGTCATACACACACACACACACACACACACACTCACACTACCCTTTCCCCCTCTCACTTTCCTCTCTCTCTCTGTCTCTGTCTCTGTCTCTGTCTCTCTCTCTCTCTCTCTGTGTGTGTGTGTGTGTGTGTTTACAGAGGAATGTGGGTCCTCACGGAGGCCAGAAGAGGGTGTCAGATCACTTGGATCTGGTGTTACAGACCATTGGGAGTAGGCCAATGTGAATGCTGGAAACTAAATTCAGTTCCCCTGGCAGGGCAGCAAGTCCTCTTAACTGCTGAGTCATCCCCCCAGTCCCGATTTTTAGCCTGTAATTTGTGACACTCATTTTCCTGTGGAGTTTGTGAAAACATAGTCCAGTCAAAACAAGCGATACAGAAAGGAAACACTAGTCACTGATTGGCAGTAGAATACATTTATGTCTCCAGCAGAATTTTACATTTTAACTTTGGGTACATATCATGTGTGCATCTTAGTTACTTTCCTACTTATGTGATTGAAGAGTTTAAGTTAGCTTGGGTGACTACATTTTGAAAGGAGAAGCCACAGAGAGAGACAATGCAGCCACTCCTGATGAAACCTAATAGACTAGGATCAGAAGGAAGGAAAAGAAGACCTCTCTTATCAGTGAACTTGGGGAGGGGCATGCGTGGAGAAGGGGGAGGAGGGGAGGAGTTGGGAGGGGAGGGTGGAGGGAGCTACATGGGGGAGACAAAATGAATAGTGTAATTAATAAAAAATTTTAAAAAAAGTCCCCCTCCAAAAGAAGGCAGAGTGGTATTCATGTAAAAAAAAAAAAATACTGTCTGTGTCTGACTCCCAGTGACATAGGAAAAGCTACCAGGGACAGGACTTTTTACTGTAGTAGCAGGAGCAGCTACTGTGTGTTGACTTCATGGATAAGGGGCGGGGCGATGACGTCACAAAGCTCCTGATCCCAAGGGCAGTAAGGAGTGGCAGAGAGATTGACAGGGAGAGCAGGGGAAAGAATGTGTGGGGTCTGAGGACAAAGATTTCTCGTGCCTACTTCCACGCTCCTCACCAAGCCAACTGCTGGTAATCAAGGAACACATGCATATGATGCTGGCAACAGCACTCAGCGGATTCTGGGATTTGTAGGCGACTCCTGGGCCACGGTCTAGGCAACAGAGAGGGAGAGACGCAGGCTCGTGACTACAAACAATCCCAGTATGCATGGCGCCGCCTGGACGCCATTTTTGTAGTTCTAGTATACAATCCCAGAAGTCCCTGCTCTGAAGCCATGTTTGTAGTTTTCGCGCCGGTGAGTCTCAGCCGCGATTCCTCTTGGGACTCTTAGGACTTCCGTGACCAGCAAGAGCTCTGAAGTGAGAAACGAAGGGATAAAGGTATGTCTGTGACTAGAAGGTTTGTGTTTACATCCCCGTGGCGGGGGCCAGGGAGATGGCGGGGCGGCCTTGGTGCCTCCGAGCCCGGAAGTCTCGACTCTCTGCGGGGCGGATCTGGAAGCGAAGCCCTAAGGGGCGGGACTTCCGCCAGAGACGTGCTGCTACCCGGAACGGTTTTTCCAGGTCAGCAATCTTCTTATCCCAAGCAGTTATGAATTCATAGTCCTGCTCACACGTGGGGTGGGTGCGGGGAGGAAGGGGAGAAGGAGGGATTTTGGGGTTCCCCGCTTCCCTCTTCTGTCCGCTCCTCGCCTTCCATCCGTCCGCCTGGAGTCCCCCAGCTGGTGGTGTGGAGGGCAGAACTTCAGGCAGAGGGTTGGCGGGATGAGAAGACGCACAGTCCTCTGCTCCCTCCAGGCCTGCAAGCTTCCTGGGGGAGATGGGTGCACCCCGCCCGGGGTGAGGCTGTGCACGACCTTGTATTGGTTGTTCTGGCGCCCTCTGCTGGCGTGCGGGTGCACGAGCAGGGAAGATCCTATAAATAATTTTTAGGGGGCTGGGGGTTGAGTAGGTAAGGTGCACAGGGCTTAGTTGTTAGGGTGCTGGGGACTCAGTACATAAGCATCTAACCGCCTCTGCTGGGCTGAGGGCATATACATATGGGCAAAGAGAAAAAAAGAGATGGAGGAGGAAGAAGAGGGAAGGAAGGAGAGAGAGAAGAAAGAAAGAAAAGGAAGGGAAGAAGGAAAGAAAGAAAGAAATCTGTTTGGCTTTGCAGAAAAACAGCCAGCTAATTGAAACTTGGGCACTATTTGCTGTTGATTTGCTGAATTTGAACCAACATACACAGGTAAATGTGCAGGTATTCTGTAGTCATATAAGTAACTGAAGTTTTTTCACATGGTAAATAAATTATTTTCAACCAGAAGGAAAGTGTAGAACATGGCAAACCAACACATTTTATTTTGAGTCCCTATCAAATAGGAATGACTTGATGAACTTTTTCAGAGGAAGCTTCTCATATTCGAAGACAAGAGCTATCCCTGGCTTAATGAACTTTCTGTCTTCTGCAGCCTCCCAGTACCCAGGAGATTTTTACTTCCATAAATTCTGGATTGACAGGATTTATTTGCTCACCTCCTGCTTTGCTATGTGAAAATCATGACCCATACCCAATTTCTATAGAGATTAAACCAGAAGAAAATGATGTGGTGACCATTTCTGAGCCCAGCTATTCCATATGGAATGCAGTGTCCCATGCCCTCCATAAAACGCTGTTGAACAAAATTGAAATGGGATCTAAAGCATACAGAAACATGGACCGGCTTCTTCCATGCCAGGTAAGCCTCGCTGGTAAGCAAGGGTAGCATCAGGATCCTATATTATTGGTAAGTAATTCACTGTCATCAAGCCAATAAAACATTTTCACCTTATAGTTGAAAGTACAAATTAAAATGGAAAAAGGTTCTGTCAACATGTATGTGTATATATCTGTATCTTAAATGATTTGGAGACTGCAAGCACTCACTTGAAGACATTTAATTTGAATGTCTTTCAACAAATGCTTTCCTAGTGTGAGATGAAATTCTGTAAGATATATGTGTAAATATGTAAAAATTGGCAAGTTCAATAACAAGATTTTCATGATTTCATGGAATATGTCCAGTGCCATAAGATGTATATATACGAGAGGACTGTATCCAAAGCAACCATTTCACATAAAATAGAATCTATATTTATGGCAAAAAACCATAAAAAGATTCTTTTGTGGACAATAAATAGACTGTCTTAGAGTCACAAAAGAAAATTCTGCTCAGTTCCCTCTCTTCATCCACTTCTGCTGTCTATTCTGTTTTCTATTCTGGGTGACATTCTGGCACCCTCCTGTGGACCCTTCTTGTTATTTAGCTTCTTTGGGTCTGTGGATTGTAGTATGGTTATCCTGTATTATAGATCTAATATCCGCTCATAAGTGAGTATATACTATGTGTTTCTCTCTGTGTCTGTGCTACCTCACTCAGGATGATTTTTTTCTAGTTCAATCCATTGCCTGCAGTTTCCATGATTTCTTATTTTTAATAACTGATGAGTATTCCATTATGTAAGTGTACCAGAAGTACTTTATCCATTCTTCTAGATTTGAGGGACACCTAGGTTGTTTCCAGTTTCTAGCTGTTATGAATAAACAGCTATGAACACAGTAGAACAAATGTCCTTGTTATATAATATAAGGGAACAACTTTTGGATATTATTCCTGGAGTGCTATGGCTGGGTCTGGAGGTAGAACTATTCCCAATTTTCTGCAAATGCACCAGATTGATTTCCAGAGAAGTTGTACAAGTTTGCACTCCCATCAGCAGTGGAGGAATGTTCCCTTTTTACCACATCCTCACCAGAATATGTTGTCACTTGAGTTTTTTATCTTAGCCATTCAAGTGGTTTAAGATGGAATCCTGGAGTCATTTTGATTTTTGTTTGATGACCAAGGACTTTGATGATTTCCTTTAGTGCTTCTCAACCATTCGAGATTCCTCTGTGATGAATTCTCAGTTTAGCTCTGAACCCCATTTTTAAATTGGATTAGTTGATTTGTTGGTGTTTAATTTCTTAAGTTCTTTGTGTATTTTGGATTTTTAATGCTCTGTCTGATATAGGGTTGGTGTTGCTATTTTCCCAATCTGTTGGCTGCTGTTTTGTTCTTTTGATAATGTCCTTTGACTTACAGAAGCTTTTCAGTTTCTTGAGATCCCACTTATTAATCGTTGATCTCAGAGCCTGCGCTGATTTCTTCTATTGTGTCCCATGTTACTGAGTTCCAAACTTTTTTCTACCTTGTCTTCTAAATGATTTAGAGTCTCTGGTTTTAGGTCAAGGTCTTTGATCCACTTGGACTTGAGTTTCTGCATGGTGATATACAAAGGGGTCAATTTGCATTTTTCTACAGGCAGACATCTAGTTAGACCACAACTATTTGTTGAAGATGCTGTCATTTTTCCATTGTATGGTTTTGTCTTTGTTGAAAGTAAAGTTTTAGTAGGAGTGTGGGTTTATTTCTGTGTCCTTATTCCAATTGTACAGGATTTGTCTTCTCTCAAGGGTGTTTTTTGGTTCTCTGACTATTATTTCTTACCTTTCTCAGACCCATGAGACTTTGGGTATTTGTGGGCACCCCATGCACAAACAGCCAATGTGAAGGTATTTGGGGGAAATCCTAATAAAAAATCCTATTGTTTTCCTGAGCATATCTTAAATGATAATATAGGAACCATATGCTGAGATTTGGTTGACCTCACTGTTTGTCCTTGTGAAATATTGAAGACTCTGGAAATCAAGGCAGGGCCAGCATGGCTCCTGTTATCATGCTTTGCCATACTTGATTCACTTTAGGACACCATCCTAGGGAATTTACTCTTTTCCATCTTCTCTGGAGAGGTGCACCAGCTTGGGTGACCCCATCAAAAAGGAATTCACCAATTCCATTTTGATAACTACATTTGCTCAGGAAGAAAGAAATAGCTGCTGGGTTATAACATTCATTTTGGTTTGAGAAGATACTGGGATTGTAAGAAAGGAACTTTGGGACCTAGAAAATCATAGCTACACTGAGAATTTGCTGTGATGAATGAGAGGGGGAAAAAAAGGCAACAATACCAAGTTACATTGATGCTTCCTGTTGTGTGTTTTGGAAGATGTCACATTATTTAAACATTTTGTATGATCGTGGTGAAAGCCACGCAGTTACTACTTCCAGGATAAGAACAGACATTTTCCTGGCTGGTTCAGTGATGTCAAGCACACATCAGGAAGTGTTCATGTTCTTAGAAGTGTTGGAGATGCTTCACTGTCATTTGGAGCTAGCTGGAAGGTAGGGGTACTGATGGTTTTCTGGGTTTAGGCTGACCACAGTTTGGGAGAATGTGAAGACTGGCAGGAAGAGCTGAGCTGCATGTCTACTTCTGTGGCTGCTGGGAGTGATGCTACTCTCACAAGCACAATTCTCCCTCCCTGATTCACCTGGACAGTCTACCATGCAGAGTGATTATTGGGTTAAAGACTATAATTTTATTTGAATTCCACTATAACACTGGTCAGTGGGCAGCCTCACTGTGATTGTCTGGTTCATACTGGCCATCTTGGTACATGATGATGGTCATTGTATCAAAGGTTCTTATACTTCGTGATAGGTGCATGTGTTCTGGGTGCTAGCTAGTGAGTTTTTGGCAGTGTAGGCTCTTCAGAAATTATGATTTTGTCAGACATGGGAAAAGAGTAATGCTGTATTTTTTTTTGAGTGTGTGAAAGTGGTGCATGTAGGGGAGAGTCGTTTTAGAAAACCTTCCACATGTTCCTCAGAATATGAATTTTCACCAGAGATGAAATTGAGTAACAGGAATAACATCATCATTTGCTATTTAAACTTCACTAAATATTATGATAGTCTTTTAAGAGGCCATGACTGAAGACATATGCATCCTCAGATATTCCTCAATAAATGGAGATCAGTGGGAATTTGCTCTCATTTGATACCAATCAGGAGCCAGAACCAAATCCCTCTCCAAATTTTTTCTGTATGTGGGCCATTAAAATGAAAACAAAACAAAAATTGTTCAAAACTACTTCAGGACCTGGAACCCTTGTTATTTGAGAAGGAATGAAGTGGTCCTCAAGTGTGTGTGTGTGTGTGTGTGTGTGTGTGTGTGTGTGTTTGTCCATTTACACATCCGGGAATGGTTTGTTTGGTTTTTATCCTTTGTATCAAAGTTGCTGCACCTTGCCCCTTTATGTACCTGGGTGGGTACACCTGATCACCCTATGTGTTGTCACCTGTGGGATCATAACTGCTACAGCACTGCAGAAAACTCAGAAACACAAAACCAGCCCAAAGCACAGCCATGTTTTCCTCCAAGAGTGAAGTAGTGTCATGTACACTTTATGCTTTTTGTGTGTGTGAGCAGAGGAGAGCAACTGAAATTGTTGTGCATGTACAATACAGGTCAATTACTTGTTTGTATTAAAATTTGGAATAAATTCTCTCAAGTTTTTTTTTCTAAATTAAGGGAAAACCTGTGTCCTCCATAGCCTGCAGCAACAACTTTTAGAGGTTGAATACAGGTGCAGGGGCCCAGGTAAATGCCTTAGCATCCCCTCCCCTCCACTCCCTTGAGCTTAATTCTGGCACAGGGTCCCTCCATGCTTAGGGCAGAATAAGGCCATTATCTTTCAGTGGTTCATCCAACGATGCCACAGGACTAGAGGATGTGGGTACTCAAGACAGTTCTGTCTTTACTAAATTAAAATATATATTATTAAAATTATCTCATATATAAATCTAGCTATTAGGTGCAGGAGCGCTCTGTCTTCATGGACACGTGCACATCACCAGAGGGAACCAGATGTTCATGCACCACCCTGTTGTCCCTGGGGATCCAACCTGTTGTCCCTGGGGATCCTGGGAAAGAAATAGCGATTCTGTGTCCCTGTCTTTCCTGGACTCGCTTTCTCTTCAGGAACACACTGAGAACCGCCTGCCCCTGCCTCCCCAGTGCTGGGATCCTAGGTGTATGCCACTGCGCCGCCTTTTGTTGTTGATGTTGTTTAATCTTTAAAAATATTTATCAGGGTGAGCGCATTTCTGCCTTCCCGAGAGAGCAGCGCTGCTTTGACTGGGAGGGCCGCAATTACAAAAAAAAGGGGGGCCGAGACCCCAGGATTCCTTTTCCATAGACGAGGTGGGCGGCCTATGAGCAGAAGAATGCAAACTGCACATTCTTCCTCTACACAAGCTACTTCCAGCAGCTGGTGTTTACTTCCATTACCAGGGGGCGGGGCGATGACATCACGGAGATGCTCCTAGAAAGGTCTTGATTCCTAAGATGGCAAGGGGCAAAGGGAATTTACAGAACCGTGGGACCGGGGGAAAGGATGTGTGCACTGGTTGGTCGGTGACTTCCCAGACCAGGGCCTCTGCAGCAGTGGAAAACAGCTTCAGGGCGACTTCTGGTCCAGGCTACCCTACCAGGGAGGGAAAACAACCCAGGCTGCCTTGTGAAGGCATAAACAATGCCCGCAGCATTCTGGGAATTGTGTTTCTGCGCCTGCACCACGTTATGGCTTGGCCATAAGTGGAGATGACTACAAACAATCCCAGAAATGTTTGCTCTGCAGCCCGCCATGTTTGTAGTTCTCATTGAGACATGCTTGTAGTTCTCACAGAAGCTTGCTGTGGGCACAATGCATTCTGGGACTGTTTGTAGTTCTCTGACTTTGGTGAGCTCTGTATTGATCAACGAAAGGGGTAAATGGCTCCTGTGCTTTGCAGGTTTCTGTTTACAGTTCAGAAACATGGTGGCCTGGGAGATAGTGGGGAGGCCACCGAGCCAATGTCCTAACTGCTGAGTCATCTTCCCAGCTTTTTGTTTATGTCTCAGGAATGCCGCGGAGTGAATATTCTCATAGTTTAAAAACCATTGACAATGGAAAATGCATCACCTACCCAATTTCTCATCTTCACTCATTCAATTTAAAGCCGAACAGTACACACCATGAGCATTTAAAAATTTGCATGCATCTATGCGGTGTCCTGTGACAGTCCATTGTGTCTGCAGTGCTCCTGTTGTGGAAAATGCATTCTTCGGGAGTCTGAGGACACCTGCACTCATTTGCATAGACCCTTCTGGCCTCAAACTCATAATAGAGACCTGCTGCCTGAGTTTTCCTCTTTCCTAGCTCTTCAGTCTTGCCATTTACAGTTCAGGGGAACATCCACTGACACTTGCAGGGAGACATGGACTAGAGAATTTATTAGCAGGGCTATGGGTCCCTGTGAATCAGGATGTCAATTTCACCACTCATACTGATTTCCAGGGCAACAGAATTTCTTAATCTATAGCCAGATTTGGGATTCACAGTGTGACTGTCTTAAGCTAGTAGTATACAAATAACACAGAATTTAGGCTCATTCTGGCCTTTTCAGTTTGTTTGTATTGAAGGAACTGAGGATGGCAGGGGTGGCTCCATTTTGTTTCTCAGACTCTATCTTAAGTTGACTGACCTTGGAATGATTTGGTCACCACCTTTGGGTTCCAAAAAGGGCCACATGGCCCTCCATCCTGCAGGTTTTGTGGATATCACAAAATGTGTAAATAGATAATTATAACCAGGCCTCCACCCCACATGTTATCATAAATGCCACAGAGTGTGTTAGTGGAGCCTCCTCTTCACCCAGCTGGCTATCATACAGATTGCTATTGAGAGACCAAAAAGATTAAAAATTAGCAGCTATTATTAAGGCCTGAACTATGTGGGTGGAGAAGTCTAGTAATGCCCAGAGGGGAAGGACCGCCTCGCTGCGTTCTTTCCCCACCCACTAGAGATACAGTTGCTAGGAAACTGGACCCTCCCCCTAGGGAGGGACACCTGGTCATTAATGGTCTGGGAATCTTCCTATAGCCAATCGATTCAAAATTTAGCATCTTGACCAATAGATGCTTGCCAGGCAGGAATCGCCCCTGCCTTGGGCATGCTGGGAGGGACCAGAATCTATATCACCCAACTAATCTGGGCGTGTCGCGCTCAGCTCCCACCGTTTCGGCAGTGGGGCTGTGTAGGCCTAAGCTGCAGCTTGTAATTTACAATAAAAAAGACCCTCATGTGTTTTGCAACGAGTCGATTCCTGGAGATCTTCTGGGGGCTCTCGAACCTCGAACTGGGTATAACACTATCTGTCGGTTTGGCCAGGGGGCTTGGAACAATTAACCAAAAGGTCAGATTGCTGAACCCCCTACCTAAAACTTATTCTCTGTAACTCTAAGGCTAGGAATCCCCTGCTTGCCGTTTTTTCCCTTTAAAAAGTCTGCCTCCCTGAGATTAAGGGCCTCACTCTCTAACCTGCTATGTTGGGGAAGATTGGTGGCCAGAGATTTATCTTGAATAAAGATCCTCGTGTGATTTTCAATGGACTGGACTCCTAGTGGTCTTTTGGCATTTCTCAAATCAGGCACATCATACCTACCTTGTCCTCATAAACTGGGTGCTCTCCCACCCTTTACAGATAGGGGTGCATCTTTGGTCACTCAGATGGGTAACTATCTAGGAAAGAAATAGTCTGAGATAATCATCATTCTGGAAAATTTTGGTAAAGTCTGCCTCTGTAGCAAGAGGTAGGTGAGGTCTGCCCCCACAGCTATTAATGAAGTCATTAACAAATTCCACTCCCAGCCTTTTGGATTGAATGCAGGTATTTGATCTAATGCACTGAGAAGAGGCCTCTGCATGTTTAACATTCCTGGTTTCCCTAGTGATCTGTGGGTACAAGGACCTTTGTGGTTCAACATCCTGTTGTTCATTGAAGAGTGGAATTTTCCTGAAAGTAGGATAATTAGCATCAAACAAGGATGAGCTCCCTAATTGCTTTTCCAATACAATGTGGTCAGTCCTGAAACCATATATAAACAATCAACAGAAAGGGACTCAGCAATTTTTATTCAAATATTTGAGCACACTTATTCACCCATACTTACCTTGGAAGAAATAGCCTGGGAAGAATAAGGAATAGAGAGAGGACAAGAAATGGGTAAAGCAATGTAATATATTTTAATTAAATATATTTTAAATTAGAACATGGCTATAGAGATAGTCTAGCAGTTAAGAACAATGGATATTGGTACAGAAGATAGAGGTTCCATCTCCAGAAACCACATGGTAGCTAGCCATTTGCTCTAATTCCAGTCAATGTCATCTCCTGCCATCTTCTGGCTTCTGTTGTTACTGAACATAGACACACACAGAAAAACACCCATGTATATAAAATAAAAATAAAACTTAAAATTGTAGTAATCTCTACAGAGATATCACAGCATTGAGACAGACAGCAGCCAGGGCTAGTTAAAAATGAACTCTTTCTATTCCTGTATGAAAGTAGCTGCAGCATCCCTCTGAACCAGCCATCTCACAGGCAAAAACAGGCTCATTGTGAGGTTAGACTAGCTCAGCAAAGCTGTTCCTCTAAGAATAGTGTCCATGGTGCTGATAGGTGACTTCCTTGATATTTTCTGAATCTGTATTCTCTGGATTTGTATGTGTGAGAAAATGGCCTTGATACTTCTATCTGTGAAATCATACAACATGATTGACAGGTAGCACTGGCCACATGCAAACGATTTCTAGTGTCCCTTATTTTCATCTAAGACCTTGTGGTACAAGATGAACATTCCAGAGGCATTTCTGTCCACTTTTATAATTTACATATGTTTCTGCATGACTTTGAGCTAAGATGCATTTAAATATATCTCCTTATACACTACCACCATGTTAAGAAAAAGGATTTAACTTAGCATGCTTTAATATAGGCAAACCTATAATTGAACTTTTCCAGATTCCCAAAGTAAAACATCAAAGATTCCTTTGATGAAGAAAATCATGCTTTGGAAAAGACTCCCATGCTCTCCTTTCCTGCCACAGGGGAAAAAAAAATCTGTTTTCACTGTTGTGATGGCTATTCTAGGCAGCCAAATTGACTATATGTATGGAATTAACTAAAACCCAAATTGTTGGGAAGTGGAAAAACTCTTCAATCATGATCTAGATTTTTGATGTGATAAAACCCACCTTTAATCTCATCCACAGTCTCTGATGGTAACATACATACACACACACACACACACACACACACAATACATACATATAATATTGGAGATGGTAGCTCTTTTTCTTTGTCTGCTGGCCCTACCTCTGGCTAGCAAGCTCATTTAAAAAAAACTGGCATTAAAGCTTATTTCTTAAGAATTATGGTATATACTGAAGACCATCTGAGACATCGAGCTACATTGGCTGAACCATTACTGTATTTTTGGTTTTTAAGCAAAATCCAAAATATTGGATATCACCAATAAAGATGCTGGAATCAGATGCCTGGGTGAAAACTTACTATCTCAGGGAGGCAGAGAAAGCACCCAGCCTACCTTCCTACTCAGCCAAAGGCTCAGAAAACAAAACAAAAACTACTTCACCTTCCATGCTTTTTTTAAAATCCTCTCAAACTGAATGTCCCTACATTCCACTTCATGTGAATCTCTCCCAACTGGTTGCTTGCTTGGCCTCTTGACCTATGGTTGAGTTAATCCAAGCCTGTTTTGTGGATTAAAGGTATATGCTTACACTAAACCACACCACAACTAGAGACAGATTTTTCCAGGATACCATCTCAGGGTTCACAGTATAACTAAATAATCCTGCAACATGGGTTCTTCAACTTTCCATTGGTAGACAGGCATTATTGGACCAGTTGGAACACTGCCTGTGAGCCATTCTAAAAAACCCACTGTCTACATATGTACATGCATTCCATTTGTTCTGTTCAGCTAGAGAATCTTTACTAATACGTATGTTTTGTTTTGTTTACCTTTCCATTTGGGAAGCTATGGCTGCTAAAAACACTGCTCCACAAAGTTTTTCATTTGTTAACTGTTTTTCTCTCAGGGTGTTCACAGGTACCAGGTGAAACATAGGTGCAGTTATCTGAGCCCAGTATGAAGCCACAAAACACAAATCTTGTTTCTTGAAATTTCTCTGATAGGGAGGGTCCTCCTTAGGTCTCATCAGGAGTGGCTTTAATATTTTCCTCTATGGCCTGCTCCTCATTCAGGAGGAGGTGATCAAAGAGATAGCCACTGATTCATGTCAGAGACAGTCCCTGTTCCCATTAATATGGATCCCACATGGATACTGAGCTACCATGGGCTACATCTGTGCAGAAGTTCTAGGTTATCTCCGTGCATGGTCCTTGGTTGGAGACTCAGTCTCAGAAAAGACAGATGGAGTGGGGCATGGATGGAAATGAGGGAAAAATGAGACTGGGAGGGATTGAGTGATGGGGCTACAGCTGGAATACAAAGTGAATAAACTTAATATAAAAAATTTAAAAATATTCATAACATTAAGAAATGAAATGTATAAGGAACACACAGTCCCAACCAAAATTCTGTTATCAGATTTTATACTTTTTGCCAAGCGTGCATTTTGCATTTATTACAAAACACAATTCATATTTTTCTCTGAGAAGACTATATAACTCTCTGATAGTCATTTATAAAATCTAATAAATTCCTTTGTGGTACTTGTAAATCACTATAAACTAGATACTCCACCAAAGATGAATATGATTTAGCACAACTTATGAATCCTGCAATCATTTTGTCAGAATTGTTTGATTGTACTGAATATGTTCTCTAGACATGTTAATCATCTCACAGGAATGGGGTTCTTGGAGTATGTGATTCCTACCTTTTATATTTTATAGTTAAAAGCTTTAGCAGTAATATACATATATACATATATATATATATAATATACATATATACACATATATACGCGTGTATATATGTATATTACTGCCAAAGCTTTTAAACACCATGGCAATTTAATAGAGAAGTCACCTTGATTTGTATTTTGTTCTTTAATTATAAAATGTATGAATAATTTAAAAAGTTCTCCTTACCTGTTAATTATTCTAGGACCCCTTCCATTTGTGGGACAGATGGGCAACTCCACTGCACTTTAGTAATGGGCTGTGGAAGCCTGATCCACCAGGAGGAAGAAGCAGAGCTATGGGGGAGCTCAGGAATGCCCTGAGATCTTGAGTTGGGGAGCCTAGGGTCCCCTTCCACAGAGGAGAGCAGCAGATGGCCGAGCGGCCAGGGTAGGAGGGCTGGGCGGTCCCGAGGCTGGATGTGCAGGCAGACTTGTAGGCAATGGGAGGACAGGCACTAGCACTGCTGCAATGCGAATCTCTGTAGATCTGGAGAAGGCGCAGTCCTGGACTGGATGCCAGAGTCAGGAACTAAAGGGCTGTGTCCCTTCCACACACTCTAACCCTAAGGGAGACACCCTACCCCTAAGGGAGGGGTTCCTGTCACTCAAAACGCTCTGGCCAATCAGGTCCCCGCCTGGGCCCACCAGTGAAGAGGGGGCGTGTCCTTCCGGATCCCTTTCTGCTGGTTCAGCTCCCGCTGCTGAGCAGGCTCTTGTGGTTCCGGGTGAAGTGCTCTGAGCGCCACCGCTGCTGCTTGGTGCTGCGAGGTGAACTGAGGCAAGCTCCAAAGTCGCACTATGGTGAGTGCAGGGAGGAGAAGGCAGCTGAGCGGCGGGAGCTGGTATGCGGGGTCTCTTCCGCGACTGGCTGATCAGCAGCGGCCCCTGGGGAGGGACCTTGTGGTCCTGGGCGCTTGCTGGACCCAGTGGTGGCAACTGAGTCACTCATGTGCTGGAGCCTTATCCGCGTAGAGTGTTTGCAGCAGGGGTTTGTGTGCAGAATCATACTCATGGCAGGAGTCTTTGGTGTTCCAGTTTCTCTCGTGTCTTCTACAAGTACTGCTCTTAGCATTTAACCTTTAGGTGTGAGTTCCATTCGGAGGTAGTTTTTGGGGGGGTTGTAAGTGGCATCTTGTGTGTTGGGTAGCACTCCAATATTAAGCTGTGATGAGGAAGAGTAGAATTGATGATGTAAAGGATTTCCAATGCTTGGGAAATAGTAGGTGACAGTAAATACAATTTAGCCAGGGGAGGACTGCCTCACAATCACCCCACAGGTAAATAGGATGCTAACCAGGCCTGTTAGAGATTAGTACTCTAGCAAACACATGTTGACCGGGCTTGTCCAGAAATTTGTCTCCAACCATAGCAAAGGAGAGAGACAACTCTGATTTACAACCAGCTACCAGGCCGATCCTCATATCCAAAAAACAGGCCTCTACCAAGCTGCTCAAGGCAGTTTTACAGGGTCCCAACCAACATTATAGCCTGTGGTGACATAAAGGTGTTAAAGTAACATTTATTACCATGATGTGATTGTAAGCTCCTCCAGGAGCTTTGTGCCTTCATCTGCTAACCTAGGCCTAGTACTGCAGGCTTATAGCCTCCATACAATCTAATCTAGGCCTAGAATGTTTTCATCCTCTAAGACTTGGTGCTGAATAATCTCACCCTTTCTAGTTCTTTCTGAACCCTTGCTGGCCTGTTCAACTCAGCTGTTCTGGCTCAGAATCTCCTCCAAGGTGACTGAATCAATCTGCCTTTTTCTAGTTTATGACTGAATTGCTCCACTTGGCCTCATACTAACTTTGGCAATATGTCATAATCTGGATGGTTCTCATTCTCTAGCTCTGTCTGTCTTCACCTGTGCCTAGTTTCTCTCTCCAACTTGTGTCTGTAAAAATCTCCCAGTAAAACTTTTTCTAAATTCTGCAAACTCAACTTGACTGCATTGCCTCTCAACTCACTGACTCAGCTGAACAGCCTGAGCAGAAATGGCTAGAACTCAAACATCTGCATCTCTGTTTCCTTAGGGCTAGGATTAAAGGTTTGTACCACCACACCCAGACCTAAGCTTTTCTATACCTGAAGCTTGCTCTATTCCTGGTTGGCCTTGACCACAAAGATCTGCTTATCTCTTTCTCCTGGGATGAAATGTGTGTCTGAATGCCAACTAGATCCTATAGCCTTTGGATGTGATCTCTTGCCAGAACAGTCATGTTCTGAATTAAAATTCCTTTACCTAAAGGTCCAGTTTTCTTTTTGAGAAAAGAATAGTTTTGCCACAGGGGCAAGTCTATACTGGTTGACAACTCTTTGAAAAGGGAAAAACAAACAAATGAAAAACTTGTTTGTGTTCATGGCTGACTTGATCAATAAAGGCATTCCATGAGGACTTCTTATAAGGGGAATGGCATAGTTCTTTCTCAAACCCATTAAAATTCTTGGCATAGCCAGTAACAGACTGGGGCCTTTGGAACTTTCCCTAAGGTCTCCATGTATTGTGAATAAAATGAAATTCCTTCTCAAAAGCTAAGAAAATGTTTGGGAAAGCCTGTCATGGTCTCCCCAGGGCTTTGGGGAGGCATTGCTTCAGATATTGAGATCCCAGCTCTTCCCAGCACATATGTCTGTGGTTGTCAGTCCTAAGTCCACTGTAGGCTTGGTTAGTAATGTTCTTGAGAGACCCTGTGTTCCTCTTAATGCAGCTTTGTTTCACTAGACTCCTCATGAGTTTGTTCCATCCTATGATACTTTTTCTTGACATCATAGAAGTTAACCATTTCCTTCCCTGAAACCATATCCTTGAGAAGCTAACTTGACCTATGGTGCTCACAGAGACTGAACTACCAACTAAGTAGTAAGAGTGGGCTGGACATAGCACCCCTCCACATTTGTAGCAGATGTGCAGCTTGGTCATCATGTAGCTCCCCTAACAATGGGAGTTTCTGGCTGTTTCTGACTCTGTGTTTGGATCACTTTCCTCCACCTGGCCTTCCTTGCCTAGCTTCAGTGGGAAAGGGTACAATAGGTCCCATTTAGACTTGATGCATCAGGGAATATTGGTACTTAAGTGGGAAAAGGGGCTCTGCTTCTATGAGGATAGAGGTAGGAAGGAGTGGGATGTGGGGGTGAGACAGGGAGGAAAGGAAGGTGGAGGTTTCTGTCTGGCTGTTAAGTGATTAAGTAAATGAACTGAAGGACAAAAATCCTTACTTGTTTAACACATAACTTGTACAAGAACTCCCAACCTCAGCTTTTATTATTTCCAATGTTGCCTTTTCCTGTCTTTTCCTCTTCTGGCATACTCACTTCAGGACCCTGTCACTGAAGAGTGCTGTTTGAGGGCACTAATCTACTTCTGGCAATATTTTTGCTGTGTAAATCTTTCTAAGTGGCTAGACTTACAAGTCTCCAGTCCACATTTAAATTGTTGAAAACATAACCTGGGACTGAACCTAAAAGTGACTTAAGGGTTACAAAATATGTGTACTGTAAAATTCTGTCCTCAACTGGCTCCTTTTAAGCATTGGCCAGAACTGAATGTGTGCTGTCATTAAATGTATTCTGTCTTAATTAATCTTTTAATTGTGTTTGCAGTGATTTCTCCTTGGGAGGGGATATTAGTTCTAGAACAGTTGCAACCTCAGCCTGGTAGATAAATGTTCCCAAAACAAGCTATTCAAACTGAGGTCACCTTTATCCCAGTCTGTTTATCCATAGGTCAAAGGCTTTGCTTTTCTCTTGATTAAACTTTCTAAATTCTTTAGTTAAAGGGCTGTACCAAAAAAGATCTTTATAATTTGAGTTAGTAATAAACTGTCCATTGTACTTACAGTTAAAGGATTTGCATGTGGAGCATGGTTTCTGCCTTCTGTTCAGAACAGGAAGAACAATTTATTATGTACAATTGCTTGGTGAAACAGGATAGGCAATAGCTAGATCAAAGACTAAAGTTTAAGGCAGTCAGCTGCAGGGGTCACCCTATGAAGAAGGACATGATCCCCACTTAGTTAGTGATTTTTTTTCAATTTCTAGCATGTATTAAATTTGTGTGTGAGTGAAAACAGACCAGATTGGTGGGATTCAACTTGCGTAGGTTAGATGGAGCCAGTGAATATTGAATTTCCAAATAAAGTTTATCCTATGCATTTATGTGCAGTCTTTCTAAAAAGCGCTATGTCTGCTCAGAAATTTGAGACTCAGCTATTGGCAGTAGCTTTGTATGTCAGGTTACCAATATCAGCAGCTAACAGTGCAGGTAGAATCAAGGTCAAAGAGTATCTTATTAATGCCATTACTCTAGCAGAGAAGGGTCTACTTTTGTTCAAAGCCAGGAGACCTACAGTTTTTCAATTATATTTAACTTTCTAAAAAAGTCAGTTGTTGGTATTGTTTACTAAGTTTTATTTTTCTTTATGCATGACTGCTCTAATCTCTTATTTGTTTCTCTTCTCCAACATTTCCCAGTCATTAAAAATTTCATTCCTGGGAATGGAGAGACAGTCCAGTAGTTAAGAACACTGTCTCTTCTTCTAAAGGACCCAGATTCAATTCCTAGCACCCACGTGGCAGCTCACGACTGTCTGTAATGCCAATTCCAAGGGATCTGACACCTTCACACCAATGCACAGAAAATAAAATTAAATAATTTTTAAAAAAGAATTCCATTCCTATTTAAAAATGGATTTCTCATTAGTTTCTCTTTAGAGCATTGTCTCCCAAAACTCAGCCTTTCTTCATGCTGTGTGGTTAAGACTTGCTTCAACATCTATCCTGCCTCTGTGTTTCAGTGTCTTGCAACTCATTTCAGGCTGGACATTAAGCTTGGACCAGTGAATGAGGTTATTCAAACAGGGTGGGCAATTACAAATAAAGAGGGACCTGTGTATGAATTGAGTTCACTGACCAACTTTGAAGCTGGTGTCATCATAGCACAGAAAGAGATGCCGAAGAAGGATAGAACTTTCCTGCTTGGACAGAAATGTCACTTATTCAATTTTTGATGGTTAGGAAAAGTCCAAACTGGCAATACTTGGAGTTCACAGACCAAGGCAATCAAGATTCTGGAAGAGGAACTAAACTTATTTCTAGAAACCAAATATAGTTACACTGGCCCAGCAAACACAGAAGACCTGGACAAACTGGTGTGGCCGAGCCTAACAGGAAAGTTATTATTCTAACAATAGCGCACCCCAAGGGAAAAGGAGTGCATAATTCTTGGTGTGCTCTGCTACCCATGTTTAATCCCAGAAAACTATTGGAGCATGAAGCCTGTTTCAACTTTTTACAACAATTTTTGAGATCATAGTTAAATCATTTCAACCTCCTCGTTCTTTCCTACTCTTAAGTCTCAAATGCTGGGACAAATAGCTGAGGTACCTATTTATCAAAGCAGACCCAGCTGACAGTTCTCCCAGCACCCCTCTGTTTCTACCTGTCATAGGGTAATGGTTGGCATACCCAGCCTTCTAGCCCAGGGCTTGAGCTCCCCTTGATGATCTTCCTTATGTAATCCAATCATTTTTGTTACCTGGTCTTTTTCATCTATCATTTACTATCCTGGCCTCTTAGTCTGGCTTTCCCCTCTCCCTTCCTGCCTTTCCTCATAAGGCTCACAGTCATGTCCCCTCTGGACTATCCCAAATATCCCTTCATCTGTCTATTATGTCCCTTTTATGTATAATAAAATTTCTACCCTGCCATACCTGGAATCATCCATGTCCTTTCCTTTTTATTTCTTGTTTTTTCATTCGTTTCCCATTTACTGCTCCTTACTTTTAAATTCATGGTCACTTTTTGCTTTAATTTTCGCTACTGTTTGACTTTGACTTGTTTGGATTTGGAATTTCTCAGCTGTGAGGTAGACATAGCGGCACTGAACATTGATTGTGTGTTGGAACATGCACACAAAGGCCCTGTGATTTGGAAGAAGAACTGTCTCCTTGTGTTTTGGAGATGGAAAGTTGTACTCAAATACAGATTTCTTAGAGTAGGGTGCTGTGTGCTCCTAAGGTGGAAGGGCCCAGCTGGAAGACCTCAGCTGTCTGAGTCACTTGATTTGATTCCCCCGTGCAGAATTCCTCTGCAGCCATAGCAGTTTAAAGTTGTGATGCTTAAAATATCACTGTCCAGTGTGCAGACACACACATTGTTTTTGTTGTGTGGTGGGAAGAGAGATTGGAAAACTGATGGTCTGCTCTCTAGAACTTCTGAACCTTGCATTCTACATTCAGTTTTGTGTTGCAAATTTTATAAATAGTTTTCAAGCTGGTAGAAAGAGGGTGGTGTGCATTCTTTAGCAATTTTTGTTTGGAATCTTTTTATCTTTTCGCTACTGTTAACCACAGTGGTATGATTTAGGAAAATTTAATTTCAGGACACAAAAGAAATTTCTGAGATGCCAAGGTTTTTCAGGTGTGCTTGCTGTTGGGGAGGTGGATAAGGCAGATTCCATATCTTGTGGCTCAATCTATGTAGGAGTAAGCAAACATGAAAACACTCATCACATTTGTTTGTGTATGGCTTTCAGTGGGGCTGGATGTGCCTGAAACCACAAGAAGGCATAAGTGACTGTAGAATCAAAGCCCACTTTTTGGATCACTCTTTTCCAAAGAGAGCTTCAGAGAATAGAGTATGTGGTCTCTCCTTTTGGAAGAGTAATCTACAGTAGCTGGTAGGTCAGAAATATACTTTACTTTGAGTTGGTTTTGTAAGAGTTTTGAAGTCTGTGCTTATTTAATTTCTATACACATATAACCAAAAATAACCTTGGTCAAGTCACATTTTTCCTGGCAGTTTTCTTGGGTCTTTTGAGGAAAATTTGAATATATTTTTAGGCTTATGATTTTGGCTTTTTCTCTTTGTATCCTAATTATGTCACAACTGTTGTACACATTCTTGATAGTTGTAGCTATGAGAAAAATTCTGAGGTCACAGCTGCTCATGTGTGTACTCTTACTTCATAATCCTATTCAGAATTCTTTGTCATTTTTTATGGGATATAGCTTTGGAATCAGCCTTCCTCTTAGAAATTCATGGAAATTTTCTTTAGATTCTGTTGAAATCATGTTGAAAGAGAAAATAGCCAACACCTTTGTATTTTTAAATACATCATTCCATTAATGTTATTTACTCTAGTAAAAAATATTAAGTGATACTATCCTAAATAATCATTTGTTTAGCAAACTACAGTTAGTATATAAAATTGAAAGTGATATGAAATTATTTGCAATCCATAGAAAGAAGACCAGTATAGAGTTTAATGACACAAAATACATTATTATGGTCACAAAAGCTATCTCACCAAGTATAATTTGAGAAGACAAAAAGTGAAAATAACACATGGTCCAAAATTGAACAATAAATTTGAATGTGATATGGGATCTTGTATTAACATACAAAATCAACTCTTGATAGCAGAATTTGGGATTTTCTGTGGATACGAACTAAAATTAGATAACATCAAGTAGTTTTATAGTCAATGTAAAACTGCAAGTATTTAACGTATGTAATCTGATGCTTTTGCAGATATTACCTACACCCACACCCCCTCATTACCAAAAAAAACCACAATAAACCATGTTATCACACATTCTCATTGTATCCATGTTTATGTGTTCCTACATTGCATGGAGTTCTCATAAAATGACAGAATTGCTATGGATCCCAACAGTCTTCTCAGTAGATTTTCATGTACTTTAGATTAGTTTTAAAGAAGTATCTGAATTCTCATGTTTATGGCATTTATATTCCTGGTGGCATAACTTTTAAAATAACCTAATTCCTCATTTGTTGAGGTCACACCGGGTACCTCAGGAGGACAGTATGGTAAATGAATGAAGACAAAAGCAATGGTTAAAGGATTATTCACATAAAATACTCTTACAGTCAGTGATGTATTATTGGTCTTGAAACACCATATAATTACAGCATAAGCAATGTCAAATCAATGAACCTCTTTCTCTCTGATTTCAATCTTGCTGCATTTCCGTTTGTCCATTGGGTCGGAGAGCTTTAGTTATCTTGTCTACCTTAAAGTTTGCAATAGAAAATGAAGGGCAGAAACAACACAGAACCTAGCTGAAACAATCACCTTCAAATAATTTTTGTAATATATGGAATTTTTATAATGTGGAGAATCAAATATCAAATATCAGGCTTTTTAGAGCAAGAGTTGTTATAAAAATAATAAGCAAATGTGATTTTATAGTGTACAATAAAATGTAGAAAGATTGTTTATTTGGATGGTATGAGAGTCATCTGCATGAAAAAGTGAAATGAGTTAAGAAATAGACAGACTTGTTTTGTTTGTATTTAAATAATGACAATAAATTATAGCTGAATAAAAATATAATAGTCTTAGACAAGGGACAAGTTCCTTAGTTTTGTTCTGACCAACTAACATGCCTTAGATGGTAATACTTTTATTTTCATTGGAAAAACATATTTAAAAACTTAACATTATAAAATATCAGTTTGCATATACTTCATGTATTATATAGTTAAGTATAAACAGTGTATAACATTACATATTTATTTCTATTATTGTGAATAGTTATTCAAACTTTAGTTTTTATTGTAGAGAAGAAAGAATACTCTTTTGGAATTAAGTGAGCAGGGACTCCTGTAATTCCACGTAACAGCAGAAAATAAGTTTTTTTTCTGCAGATTATATATTTCACATTGGTGAGAGCAAAATTAATTTCACAAATCTAGATGGGACCAAAGAATATAACTTGTCAGACTCCTGAATGTTGCTTATTCTCTACGCATACAGAATGATAATTGTACATCATGATTGTGTTTTCTATGTCTTCACTTATTTCACTTCTCTTTGATTGCTTTCCTTCTTTCCATTTTTAGTTAGGAAAATTGAATAAATTTTTTTTAATTGAAAAGGATTCTTCCCTCATACAATATATTCTGACCACAGTTTCCTCTCCCTCCACTTCTCCCATGTCCAGCCTATCTCCATTCTCCCCCAGATCCACTCCTCCCTCCTCTGTATCCTTTTCAGAAAAGAAAAGTCCTTCAAGATAGGACTGTCAAACAAGACCAAACAAGATACAAAAAGACAAGACAAACAGACCTCATACTGAGGATGGACAAGGAACCCAGTAGGGGAAAGAGAGAATCAAGTGAAGGTGAGAGATTCAAAGCTACACCTGTGGGTTCCATCTCTTGGCTTGGGCTGCAACTTAAACTAAACACTAACCATGCAAGCAAGTTTGGTGCCACCACGCACCCTTTACATCTTGCAAGCAGTACAGATTTTAGGTGGAGGGGTTTTTATTCTGGGTTCACCTCCAGGTTTCTCTTTTGGGAGCCTATACAGTACTGTCTCACCCCAAAGAGACTAGAACATAGGAGCGAAATCTTTCAGACTGCACCTGGTCCACCTCTACAACTTCAGTGCACTGTGTGTAAGCTTTCTTCCAGAGTGTGCCCTGCTGCTATTTTTCAGAGAGCAACGCTCTGTCCTAACATCAGCCTGGGCTTTTAGGCATCTCCATATGACCTCCTGGGACAACAACCCAGTTTTCTGAGAAAATGCAATATTGGCTGTATTCGATTGCCCTCCAACCAGCAATGGAGGAGTGTTCCCCTCCCCAACACCTTCAGTATGAGTGAGCTGTCACTTGTTCTGTTAAACTTCACTATTCTGACATGTGTAAAATTAAAGCTCAAAGTAGTTTCCATTTGCATCTCCTTCATTTGCATTTGCATTCAAGACTAAGGATGCTGAAAAGTGTTTCTTAGCCATTTAAGATTCTCCTGTTGAGAATTCTCTGTTGATCTGGTCTTTGTTTTTTTATTTTATTTATTTTTATTTTTTAATGTTAGTTACAGTTTATAAACTTTGTATCCCAGCTGGAGCCTGCTCCCTCATTCTCTCCCAATGCCACCCTCACTTCCTCATCTCCTCCCTGCCCTTTTCCAAGTCCACTGATAGGGGAAGTCCTCCTCCCCTTCATCTGACCTTAGCTTATCAGGTATCTTCAGGACTGGCTGCAATGTCCACCTTTGTGGCCTAGCAAGGCTGCTCCTCTCTTAGGGGGGTAGTTCAAAGAGCCAGTCATTGAGTTCATGCCAGAAATAGTCCCTGTTCCCCTTACTAGGTACCCACTTGAATACTAAGCTACCATGGACTCTATCTGAGCTGGTGTTCTAGATTATATCCAGGAATGGTCCTTGGTTGGAGATACAGTCTCATAAACGGCCTCTGTGCCCAGATATATTTGGACCTTATGGGGCTCCTGTCCTCTCCAGATGATACTAAGTCTCCCTTCTTTCATATGATTTCTTACCCTCAGAAATCAAGTGATACTCAGCAGAGAACTCACTGCCTGGGAAGATGTTTTTGTAAAAAATACAATAAAATTTCTTAAGCATGAGAATAAAAGCTCTGATCTAAGATCTGTGAGGATAGCAGCAATGTCTGATTTAATGTCTGTGTGCACACACAGACACACAGATTGTAATAATCAGAGGTCCCCTTATCCACCCACTAAAAAATCTTACCAAAATTTAGTTATATAAGAAACACTCCCTTAAACAAATCTTTGAAGTCTAAGGTCTTGCCATCCATTCTTGCACAAACTTTTAATCCAGGCACATGAAAGGCAGACACAGGCTGTTCTCTGTGAGTTCACTGTTGGCTTGCTTGACAAAGTGAGTCCAGCACAGACAGGCCTACACAATGAAACCTGGTATTAAAAAAAGACTTTCTATGTGGTATATGTTTACAATTTAGGCACTTCAGTTAAGGTAACAGCAAGTTTTACCAGTTAACTGATAGTTAGGAAACTGTTTCAAGGGGTTGGGTGGAAGATGGTGCTGCAAGCTTGGGAATGTGAAGTTAGTTTAATCTTGCTAGTAAAAATGGAAGAACAAAATGATGAACTGCTTGGAGAAGACTGGGGCTCTGGAGGCTGCCTCCTTATGCACTATGGAGCTTCATGTTTACAAAGTATTTGCAGCAGGGGCTTGAATGTAGAAATGTCCTTGGTAGGATACAAACTCAGAGAGGCCAAGTTTCTGGTATCTTTTTCCAAGTTCTGACCTTGGCATTTAATGTTTAAGTATACAATTCATTTGGAGTTATTTTCATGGATGTTGTAAATAACATATGTGTCTCAAGTGTACATGGTGTTATGTCAGATTTCACATCTTGTGCTGTAATAGGTGTGGCAGGAAACAGACATAAAATTATTATTTAACATTGTTTTGTTTATGGACATCAGGGGGACTTGGTTTGCTTGCAATCACTAGGGGTCCATGAGGGGCTGCGGCAACATAGTCTACCTTTCTGGTGACCTCCATTTACAGAGAGAGGTCTAGAGTATGTGGACTATGTTTGAAAAAAAAAAACAAAAACAAAAGGTCAGTGTTACCTGGAGGGTAATTGAACAGGTAATTTGAACACTGAGTTATTTTCATGGGAGTTGTGACATTTGTGTTTATTTAATTTCTCTATGTATACAATCATAGGTAACATGGGTCTGCTTCACATTTTTTCTTGGTTGGGTTTCCTGGACATGTGACTAGATTATTTGGCTATGTTCTTGGTATTTTCGCTTTATTCTTTCACGAATATTTTACACAATATTCATTGTTTTTGCTATACAGTCAGTTTAAATATCATATCTTGTCTGTGTGTAACATGTCTTCTTAATCCTACTGAGAATTCTGAGGGTTCTTTTCACATGGTAAATTCAGTTGGCAGCATGGCATCATAAAATTGCTGGTTGCTACCATTCAAAAAAATGCCTGGACTGGACCTATGCACCCTACACATATCTAGCTGATGGGCAGCTTTGCATGTTGGTCACCTAGCATTTGAAATTGGTGTTGGCTGTGACACGGACACAGTTGCCTGTTTATGAGTCAATTTGCCCTAGCTGGGCTGACTTCTCTGGCCTTAGTGGAAGAAAATGCATTTAGTTTGTATGCAACTTGATGTGCTGAGGAGAATTGGTATGTGGAGACTTCCCTTTCCAGAGAAGAAAGGGAGGAGGAGTGGGGGAAGAGGGTGGGATGGTGACACCAGGAGAAGAGGAAGTATGGAGCTTCAAGCAAGATATAAAGTGAAAAAAGAAATAAGATAATAAGAAAAATGACTGGTTTCTATGTAAGTGAGATATTCTGTTGACTGATGATTTCTATACAAGGCTCTTCCATTGAGGGTGGTGATATCCTTAAGCAAGTGGCCTTGGGCTGGATAAGAAAGATAGCTGAGCATGAGACTATAAAGAAATAAAAGAGCAAGGCAGGAAACAATATTTGGCATGTTTTTTTTTTTTTTGCCTTACTTTTCTTGAAACTTGAGTTTCTGTCTTTGGCCTCCAAAAAAGATGGACTGTGATCTGACAGGACCAAACAAGTTATCCCATTGATGACCAGAGATGTTTATGGTTAGGGGATTCAATTATAGCAGTACAGTAGCAAGTTAGGAGAAAAAAAGGTATGTCAAAAGTGACTTTGCTCCTGGAATGACCTGAGAATGTTGTCTTTTTTGAGGAATGTGGAAAATATCAGGTCTTGAGATGGCAAACATCCAGACCTTAATTGGCTCTTCCTGTAGGACCTGGAAGGTCATAATATTGAGTATAGTGCATATAGAGGAAGTGGAAGGCATAGGATTTCAGTGGAAAATAGAGTCCATGGAAAATTAAGCTAGAGTTCATTTGTGTGGTAATTTGTCCCTAGATCTTTCTTATTCTGCTCATGTTCTAAAGAAATTAAGAAAGGAAGAATTAATAATTGGGGACTGATTCCTTAGATGGAGATGTTTGTTTTCAAACCTGGTTTGGAGGTTAGTAATTAGTCAAGGCTTCACTTGAAATCTTGATTCTCGTGTGTCAGCCTTCTGAGTCCAAGTCCAAGGATGGAAGATGTACCCCCATTGTGTTCTGTTTTGTCAAAATATTTTACTATTGTTAGTATTAAAATGCTTAATAGAATATTTGTATGTTTGTACTATTTGAACTTACATGTTTCTTCATGTTCTCATTTGTTATTATATGGCAAATCATGCTGAAGTTCTGCCTTGTAAGAGAAATATCTACAGGTGCTAGACAATGTAAAACAATGAGATTTATTTCATAAAAGCATGTTATATGTGTGTAATGTGACTCTGTGTTCTTAGGCCATGACAAATATGTGAAAACTTGATGACACTTTTGGGTGTTTATTTTGACCATTCTTATATGCTGGTCAAGGCCATGTTGCCAGTTTGTCTCTGGATTTTTTGGAGAGTGTATTAATTTTTTTCTTTTTTCTTTTACTTGATTACAGCTTATTCAGTTTGTATCCCAGTTGCAACCTCCTCCCATGGCCCCTCCCAATCCTTCTGTCCCTCCCTCTGAGTGTATTAAATTAAATAAATATTTTATATTTTGAATTTACATCCCCAGGGTGATACCTCCTTCCTCTGCTCTTAGTCCACCATCACCCTTCTCTTTACCTTCTCTCTCTCCTCCCAGAAAAGGGGAGTTCTCCTTTCTTGTTTCATCCCTCCAAAATACATCAAGTCACATCAGGACTGAGCATATCCTCATCCACAGAGGCCAGGCAAGGCAGCCCCAACAGAGAGAGATGACCTAAAAGCAGGCAATACAGTTAATATTAGAAAATATCCCCCTCCAGTTGCCACTCAACCCACATGGACCAAGGCACCCATAGTGCATATGAGTTCAAGAGGCCTAGGTCCAGACAATGTTTGCTCCTTAGCTGATATCTCATTTTCTGTAAGTTTCCCTTGGGTCTGGGTTACTTGTCTTTGTTGGTCTTCTTGTGACATCCTGTCCCGAACAGTTTCTTCCATCTTTTCCCCAGTATTTTCATAAGACCCGTGGAAGTCCACCCCATGCTTATTTGCAAGTTCCAGCATCTGTCTCCTTTGGCTGCTGGGTGGATCCTCTCAGATAACAGGCATGTGTAGGCTCTTTTCTACAAGCACAGCAAAAGAATATTTACAATTTCATTAGCCGTCTCTCTGGTGTAAACTGGGTCTCAGGTTGCCTCTATTATTGGTTCCATTTTTCCACATCCTCACCAGCATGTGTTGTCACTTGAGTTTTTGATCTAAGTGGTGTATGATGGAATCTTAGAGTCATTTTGATTTCTACTTCTCTGATGGGTAAGGACTTTGATCATTTCTTTAAGTGCCTCTCAACCATTCAAGGTTCCTCTGTTGAAGTTGCAGTTTAGCTCTGAACCCCATTTTTAAATTGCATTTTTTGATTTGTTGGTATTTAATTTATTAAGTTCTTTGTATATCTTAGATATTAGTTCTCTTTCTTATGTAGGGTTAGTGAAGATATTTTCCCAATCTTTTGCCTGCTTTTGTGTTCTATTGGTAGTGTCCTTTGACTTACAGATGCTTTTCAGTTTCTTGAGATCCCATTTATTAGTTGTTGATCTTAGAGCCTGTGCTGTTGTTTTTCTATTGTCTCCTGTGTTAGTGAGTTCCAGACTTTTCTACACCATGTCTTCTAAATAATTTAGAATCTATGGTTTTATGTTAAGGTCTTTGATCTACTTGGACTTCAGGGTAATACAGAGGGGGTCTATTTGCACTTTTCTACATGATATTTAGTTATACTACCACCATTTGTTGAAGATACTGTGTTTTTTTTCCATTGTATGGGTTTGGCTTGTTTGTTGAAAATAAAGTTCCAGTAGGAGTGTGGGTTTATTTATATGTCTTTATTTCAATTGCATAGAATTGGTCTGCTATCAAGGGTGTTTTATTTTTCCATATGAAGTTAATGTTTTCTCTTTCAAGGTCTGGAAATAATTGTGTTGAAATGTTGGTAGGAAATGGGATTGAATTTGTAGATTGCATTTGTTAAGAATCCTGTTTTACTATGTTAATTCTGCCTTTCCATGATTTTGGGAGATCTTTCCATCTTCTGATATCTTCCTCAGTTTCTTTCTTTAAAGACCTGAAATTCTAGTCATAGAGGTCGTTCACTTGCTTGGTTAGAGTTACAACAAAATATTTTATATTCTTGGTGGCTACTGTTCAGGATGTTTCCCAAATTTTATTCTCAGCCCATTTTTTCTTTTGTATACAGAAGGGCTAATAATCTTTTTAATCAATTGTGTTCCAAGACACTTTGTGGGAAGTGTATATCAACTGTAAGAATTCTCTGGAGGAATTTCTTGGGTCACTTATGTATACTATTAAATCCTCTGTGAATAGTGATACTTTGAATTCTTCCTTTCCAAGTATTTTAACAGGAAGGTGTGTTGGATTTTGTCAAAGGCTTTTTCTCCTGTAATGAACTGATCATGTGATTTTATTCTTTCAATTTGTTTATATGGTGGAATACATTGATGAATTTTCATAGGCAGAACCATTGCTGTATCCCTGAGATGAAACCTGTTCATCGCGTATATCTTTGATATATTGTATTTGGTTTGTGGTTTTTTTTTTGATATATCTGTGTCAATGTTTGTAACCAAGATTGGTCTGAAATTCTTGTCCTTTGTTGAGTCCTTGTGTGGTTTGGATATCAGGGTGACTTTGCCATCAGAATGAGTTTGGTAATGTTCCTTCTGTTTGTATTTTGTGAAAATTTTTGATGAGTATTGGTATTAACTCTTCTTTGAAAATCGGGTATGATTCTGTGCTAAAATCATCCTGCCCAGTGCCTGTGTGTGTGTGTGTGTTTGTTTGGCAGACTTTTAATGACTGTTCCCATTTTCTAAGGTGTTATTGTCACTGTTGTTTTATTTTATTAATTTTATTGTTTTTGTTTTTGAAGAATAAGTTTCTCTCTGTTGTCTTATGTGTCCTGTAAGTAGGTATGTAAATCAAGCAGGCCTTAGACTTAGAGATCCACCTGAATCTGGATCTAGAGTGCTAGGGTTATATGTGGGCCCACATTCCTGTCTTTGTAGTGTTGTTTTGTTTTGTTTATATATTATTGCCTGATGGGCCTGAAATTTGTTATTTGTACATATCAAAACTATTCTGAATTAATTTTTACCCACATCTTGAATTTGAGATTTTGCAGAGCATATTATATTTCTCATTTGGCAACTTCAGGCTCCTTATCCCATGCTGCTTGGGCTTCTCATCTAGGGCCACTCCCATAAACTCCCAGAAGCCTCCCATGACCCAGAAACTCACCCACCCTGATTTCTATTTTCTCTCCTTGTTCCCTCCTCATTCTACTCTCCCCATACCTGATACCCATCCCCATTACCCTATCCATTCCCTCTTCCACCCTATTCCTTCCCTCCATTTAATTCAGATACTTATCTTATTTTGTCTTCAGAGTGAGTTTCCTACATCCTCCCTTTCTGCTCCTTGACTCACTGGGTCTGTGGATTGTTTCATGAGTATCCTGTACTTTATGATTAATTTCCACTTATAAGTGAGTAGGTACCATGTGGGTCTTTCTGGGTCTGGATTATCTCACTCAGAAAAATCTTTCCTAGTTCCATCCATTCTCTTGCTGATTGCATGAAGTCTTTGTTATTAATAGCTAATTGGTATTCCATTGTGTAACTGTATCACATTTTCTTTGTCCATTCTTCAGGAGAAGGATGTCTAGGTTGTTTCCAGTTTCTCTTTATTACAAATAAATCTGCTGTGAACATAGTTGAGCAAGTGTCCTTGTGGTATGGTACAGCATCTTTTGAATATGTTCCCCTCAGTAGTATAGCTTTTGAGGTATATAGGTATTGATATAGGTCTATTCTAAATTTTTTGAGAAACATCTAGATGGATTTCGTAAGTGTTTGTTCAAGTTTTCATTCTGGACAGCACTGGGAGTGTGTTCTCCTTACTCCACATTCCTCACCACCATGTGCTGTCACTTGATTTTCATGATCTGAGCCATTCTGACAAGTGTAAAATTAACATGAAGAATCCTTTGATTTGCATTTCCTTGATGATTACGGACACTGAACATTTCTTTAAATGCTTCTCAGCCATTAGCACTTCCAATGTGAGAGTTCTCTGTTTAGCTCTATATACCATTGTTTAATTGGGTTATTTGGTTTCATGGTGTCTAATTTGTTCATTTCTTTAACGGTATTATCCTTCAGGCAAATGTAGGATTGGTGAAAGTCCATTCCCAGTCTGTGTGCTGCTATTTGTCCTATTGATAGGGTTATTTGCCTTCCAGATACTTTTCACTTTCATGTGTCTCTTTTGTTAATTGTCAATCTTAGTGTCTGAGCTGTTGGTGTACTATTCACACAGGTGTCTCTGTACCAATGCTATACCAAGGCTATTCCCCATTCTCTCTTCTATTTTATTTAGTATATCCAGATTTATGTTACAGTCTTTGATCCAGTTGTACTTGATCAGGGTGATATACATGGCTGTATTTGCATTTTTCGCCATGCAGACATCAAGTTAGAGAAACACCAATTGTTGAAGATGCTTTCTTTTTGCAATTGTATCTTTTTGGCTTCATTGACAAATGTCAAATTCCTGTAGGAACGTGTGTTTACTTGTTGGTCTTTAATTTGATTCCATTGATCAACCTGTCAGTTTCTATGCCAATACCATACAATTTTTATTACCCTTGCTCTGTAGTATAGCTTGAAATTATGGATGTTCATATCCTCAGCAGTTCTTTTATAGTACAACGTAATTGTTTCAGCTATATTGGATTTCTTTTTTCCTATGAATTTAGTGGTTGCTCTTTCAAAGTCCATTAATAATTTTCTTATTTTGTTAGAAATTGCTTTGAGTCTGTAGATTGCATTTGGTAAGATGGCCATTTTTTACAATGTTAACTGTATGATCTATGAGTTTGGGAGATCTTACCATCTTCTTATATCATCTTCAATTTCTTTCTTCAGGGATTTGAAATTCTAGTAATACAGGCCTTCACTTGCTTGGTTGGAGATATACCAAAATATTTTATATTGTTTGTGGCAATTGTTCAGGGTGTTGTTTTCCTAATTTCATTTATATATATTTTCATTTATATACATAGAATGATGTTGGCAATGTTCCTTCTATTTCTATTTTGTGGAATAGTTTCATGTTAATAATAGTTATAGAGCTATTAATATTAATATTAATAGAACTATAATAATAATAGTTCTGTTGACTATTAATATTAATAGTTAATAGAAGGCGATGTTCCTTCTATTTCTATTTTGTGGAATAGTTTAAGGAGTATTTGAATTTTCTTTGAATGTCTAGTAGAATTCTGTGCCAAAACCCTCTGGTTCAGAGGTTTTTATTTTGTTTGGGAGATTTTTAATGACTGCTTCTTTTTCCTTGTTTTTGTTGTTGTTGTTTTATTTTGTTTTATGGTGTTTGTTTTTGAAGTCAAAGTTCCCTTTTATAGTCCTGTCTGTCCTGTAAGTAGGTATATAGACCAGGCAGGCCTCAACTTAGAGATCCACTTTAAAGTGTCAATAGAGTGCTGGTATTAGGTGTGGGCCCATATACCTGGCCTTTTTGTTTCATTATTATATTATTACATGATACACCTGGAGTGTAGGTATTGTACATGTCAAACATGCTCTTGTATTGATCTTCATTATGATATTAATACTGCTTGAACCTTGTGAATCATATAATTGTAGTAGTTTTATGCTTGTTTTAAAATTTTTGAAAGAATATGACTATTTTGCATATTTATGTGAATAATATCTCATGTGTGCCTGGTCCTCAATGATGACCTCAGAATTCTTGAACTTGGAATAGTGGATAGATAGACCTTTAAGAGGTCCTTAGGGAATGGCGAGTGAAGTTCCACGAACTCCTACACTCCTTGAAAGGTCCTGATCCAGTGCACATAGTGTTTATCTATTAGTGACTCCTAGCACACTAGTGAATTCTCAAAGCGATCCAAGGCTAGGGCAATGCTGCTTCACCTGTCTTCATGGAAATCTCCTAAGTTGTGGAATGGCCAGGCCCCACAATTCCCACATTTCCTTAAAGTTGTACCATCCTGATTGATGGTTACTGGTACTTGAGAGTGGCATGGAATGTTCTGATTGAGCTTTCAGTCATTTAAAGACTGTTACACTGGATAATAAAGTCAGATCTGCACCTTTGAGTCTTGTCTGTGAAGTTTGATTGCCAGGTTTTTGTGTTGACTCTGTCAATGTTAACCCACCTACACCATGATTCCTGATCCACACCTATGTAAGTACTGGCAATCAGGCCCAAATATTTGCAAGACCAACAAGACCTCTTCACTGCTGAGCCATCTCTAATGCTATATGTTGCCTATTTTATTTATTTATTTGTTTGTTTGTTTATTTACTTCTAATAAATGATTTAATTTTTGTGCATTGATGTGAGGATGTCAGATTGATTGGAGTTACAGACTGCTATGAGCTTTCGTGTGGGTGCTGGGAATAGAAGCAGGGTCCTCTGGAAGAACAGATGGTGTGCTTATCCTCTGAGCCATACCTCCAGCCTCTGATGTTGCATATTTATGATAAACATTTACAGTGTAATATTTTCATCTGTCCCTTTATAATTGTTCAAACATACATTTTGTTTTAGCAAGGTAGAATTAATATTGCCTTTAAAATGAGGCACTTCAAGTTTCTAGACATGTATAGAGAACAGGAGAAACTTGAGAAAGATCTCTCAGTTCTTTCTCTGTTTTGTTTGATTAATTAAGGTTTGCAGAATATTCAGGTTTTATTTTAGACCCCTGACAGTCCTGGCATTTATTGCATAGACCAGGCTATCATCCAGCTCTGTGTGATACACCTGCATTTGTCTCCTGAGTGCTTTTCGAATAAAAGGCTTGCTCATTGTTTTTATAGTTAGGAATTGGTCAGACTGTTTCTCTAATGTAGAATCTGTACTTTGATGTTTAATCTCTCTCTCTCTTTAAGTCTGTTAATAGGCATTTCTCTTACAAGGCTATATCCTACTGAAAGGATGCAGAAATTTGAGAGGTGAACCTCACTATTCAGTTTCCTCCTAAAAGGAGTCAGTTATTACATTAGAATTTGTGTGTCAGAAAATGAGTAAAAGAAACACCAAAATTCTGGGAAAATATTTTAAATGACGTATACATTTCCAGTATTCTAAATATAATGTTTCTGTTGTACATGTGTATGTATATTTTAGAATGCATTGACCTACAATGATGTGCATGTGAACTTTACTCAAGAAGAATGGGCTTTGCTGGATACTTCCCAAAGGAATCTTTATAAAGATGTGATGCTGGAGACCTACAGGAACCTCACTGCTATAGGTAGGACAGTTAATTTTCTTTACTTTTTAAGATATGGGGAAACTCTTTATTCATTATTGATTTCAATTGAGGATGAGGAAGAATGAGGTGAATGGTTTTTTGACTGACGATAGATCATGACCTTTTTTTTTTTCAATAAAACAATATATGTTGTGGTATTGTATTTTAGGCTACAGTTGGGAAGATGATAATATTGAAGAGCATTGTCAAAGTTCTAGAAGATATACGAGGTAATTTTCATATGTAAGGTGTTAGGAATATATTTTGAGAAAATTTTAATATTTCTTGGAAGATTGAAAGAAATGGGCCAGTGTACATGAACTGCTTTAAGTGTATTTACTGATGACAACTAACTTGTTACCAAACCATGTACTATCTTCTACTTCGGTATTTGAAGTGTGTTTACAAGGCACTCCTCTAGGAAAGAATGCAAGGAAACCATACCTTACTCAAGATCACCATTTAAATCTTAGCCTCATTAGAGCTTTGTGGTAGAAATACAATTTGTATTCTAATGTGAAACTCAGGTATTCACATTAAATAGGTGATGGAAGTATGTCCAAAGTATTATACTAATCAAGTACTCCATGTTAACACTGGAGGAACTCATATACTTGTAGTAATGTTGCTAAGTTTGGTGAGTAGGGCAGTGTTTTAGAGTCAATAATTTTGTTGTAGAAAAACCATCCATATAGCACATGTGAATGACGAACAAAAATCAAATGGGTGAATTCACCATGAAACCATGTAATTTATTCATCTTCTTTTAATGGGTATATCATAAGTCACAATGAATACAAGCATATTATCATTAGGAATATTGAAAGGAGCAAAGCAAATCCCAGAAAAACTAAATGATATAGTAGTCCCCATTTTGAGTAGATTTTTGAAATGTGATACCTGTTATTATTTATATGGGTTATTCAGACTGGCCAGCAGTACCAATAATGATGCAGAGGCATTTTAATATTTTAAAGCTTAAGCAAATGAATTGAGCAAATTCCAAGCCCTTTTTCCCTTAACCCAAATAAAACTAGCCCAGTGTCCCACTGCATGGCCAGGTCTACCTATTTGTCCATGTTCATGTCTAGCTGTTACCCTCAAAGTCCTGTTGGTGAATCTTTTGTAATGTGCTTTCTTCTTCCAGCTACCCTCACTCATTTAGATGTTCTGCCCTCCATTGTACCATGCTATCAGTTGTCAGATCTTAATTATTTCCAAAGATAAGGAAGGAAGGAAAAATATTTACAAAATATAGTACAGGTGATGGGCCATAGAAAGAACAATACCAATATTTGGTCAGCACTTATCTCTCTGCTGGCTCAGCAATCAACATTCACATATGGCTGACACACTTTCACACAGTATACCCCAACATCAATTTATTGGTTATTCATCATCTTTACGAGTACTCAAAAACTCACAATGTAGAAAATATAACTTTTAGGAATGTGGAAATTATTTTGTTTGTCCAAGTTATATTCACAAATTTAGCACTGTATTAAATTAGTCTAGTCAGTGTATAAAAGCTCTGTGGTCTTGCAGTTTTCCTCAAATATGTGGAAAAATCATATAGAATAGAAATAGAGTACAAATATGAGCCAGGTAACAAATATTTTTACCATCACTGGAATGTTGAAATGTACAAAACAACCCCTAGCAAAAAACATGAATGTAAAATTAGTGATGAAAACTCAATATGTAATTCCTCTTTAACTTTACACCAAATTGTAAAATTAAATGACATGGACAAAATGATTCATTAGTGTAATGGTGCAGTAAAGCTTTCATATGTGCCAATTATCTTTGCAGGTGTAAAAAGAATCATTCTGGAGAGAACCCCTCTGAAGATATTCAATATAGTGAAGTCTTTGTACATCACAGTAGTCCTCCCATATATAAAAGAAAGCATACTAGTGAGGATCGCTATGAATGTATCCAATATGGTAAAACCTTTGCCTGTAACAGTCATCTCCTAATACATGAACGAATTCACACTGGAGAGAAACCTTATGAATGTAACGAATGTGGTAAAGCCTTTGCACAGAATAGTCATCTCCTCCTACACAAAAGAACTCACACTGGAGAGAAACCTTATGAATGTAACCAATGTGGTAAAGCCTTTGCACAGAACAGTCATCTCTTACAACATAAAAGAATTCACACTGGAGAGAAACCTTATGAATGTAACCAATGTGGTAAAGCCTTTGCATGTAACAGTAATCTCCTAATACATAAAAGAACTCACACTGGAGAGAAACCGTATGAATGTAACCAATGTGGTAAAGCCTTTAAACATAGCAGTCATCTCCTAATACATAAAAGAATTCACACTGGAGAGAAACCTTATGAATGCAACCAATGTGGTAAAGCCTTTGCACAGAACAGTCATCTCGTACTACATAATAGAACTCACACTGGAGAGAAACCTTATGAATGTAACCAATGTGGTAAAGCCTTTGCACGTAAGGGTAGTCTCCTAACACATAAAAGAACACACACTGGAGAAAAACCTTATGACTGTAACCAATGTGGTAAAGCCTTTACACGTAACAGTCATCTCCTAATACATAAAAGAACTCACACTGGTGAGAAACCATATGAATGTAAGCAGTGTGGTAAAGCGTTTGTATGTAACAGTAATCTCATAATACACAAAAGAACTCACTGGAGAGAAACGTTATGAATGTAACTAATGTGGTAAAGCCTTTTGACGAAACAATCATCTGGTAGTACATAAATGAAAACACACTGGAGAGAAATCTTATGAATATATCCAATATGATAAAGTCTACTGCATTTCAGACTAGTCTCTGAAGACAGAAAAAAAAAAAAAACACCCTGGAGAAAAACCTTATGAATGTAATCAGTGTGCCATCACCTTTGTAAAACACAGTCATCTCCTAATACATAAAAATGCATGTTTCAGAAAAGCTTTATGCATATAACCAATATCATAAAAGCTTTTCATATAAGAGTAATCTAGTACTAGAACACATACTGGTGTGAAATTGGATGAATGTAACCAATGTGTCAAAGCCTTTGCAATGCCATAATAATCACCAAGTGCATAGAAGAATACACACTGGAGAGAAACTTTGTGAATGTAACCAATGTGATAAAGCCTTTTTATACAGTAATAATCTCCTATGATTTAAAGAACACATACTGGAGAGAAACTTTATGAATGTAACCAAGGTGGTAAAACTTACTCTTCACAATCATCTTCAAACTCATGAAAGAATTCATATTGGACAGAAAAACTATGAGTGTATTTAAAATGTTGAAGCTATTCCACGTTTGTATAACCTTCATCATCATGAAAGAACTCGTACTGGAGAGAAACTTCATGAATGTTTCAAAATGTGAGGCCTTTGCACATGTCTGTATTCATCATCATAAAAGTTTCATACTGGAGAGAAATTCTGAGTATATTAGCAACATGGTAATGCCTTTGTGTTCTTCAGTCCACGGAATCCAATACAACTCAAAAATATGGTCAATGCAAATGACAAAAATGTATTGTCACCCAGTCACTACTGGTTGGTTAGGGCTACATAACATTCATGGGAATTGAAGTGTGATACCTACCCACCCACTGAGCCAGAAAGTTACAGAGTTTCTGAGCTTGAAAATCATAAACATCTGTGCCCTTTTACAACTAAATTGGCATTTCCATCAGTCATGGTTTAGGGATATGGGATTTGTTTATGTCATTGAGGAATTCACCTGATGCAAAAATATAGGTTTTACAGTCCAAACAGTCATATCCACTTGTTCTTTTGTGTTTTAGAAAAGGCATTATGTTTTAGGGAAGGGAATCTGTGGTTTGGGACAGTCACTATGTTAGGGGAAGAGAATATGGAACAGTCATGTTTTGGGAAACAAAAGATGAATCATGAAAGCTCGTCAGCTATTGGGAAGTCTGCAGCTTTCTTAGGAACAATGAACTTAAATTTAGGTTCACACTATATTTCATTGGACACTGTTATCTAAAAAGCAATACATAGCAGAAATTTTTTAGCATGTTCCCACCTACAAGTTACTTTTGCATGTTTTGCATGTCAAAGTCAGCTTCAAGTCTATAAAAGAGCATATAGTAGAGAGAAACCTTACACATGTAATCAATGTGATAAAGCCTTTTCTTAATGTAATTATCTTCACATATTTAGAAGAACACATACTTCAGTGAGACCCTATGAATACGCAATGTGGTAAATCCTTTTCATGGATTTGTCTTTGAAGTCATGAGAAAAAGTCATTCTGCAAAGAAACCCCATGAATGTAGTCAGTACAGTAAAGCTTTGCGCTTCATATTACCATTATAGAAGAGTAAAGGCTTTAGTGAGCAATCTATTAAAGCCTTTGCATATCACAGTAGTCTTTGAAAACCTGAAAGAACTCATTCTCAAGAAAATCTAATAGGATAAAAGATTTGTTAAAGTCTTCAACCAACTTGCATTCAGTTGGGAGGAAAATTGTAACAAGTGTCAACAATGTATTCATGCATTATGACATCCATCCTAATTTTGTTTCCAACTAAAAGCTGATATGGGCAAAAGGCTTTTAAGAATTTAAACCATAAGGTAACCCTTTTAGATTTAAAATTCTCTTCAATTACCTGAAGTAAATCATCCAGTTGTAAAATTTAGGTCCGTGTATTAATGCCTTTTCTGTGATAAAACACAGTGTCAAAGGCAACTTCCAAATGTGTTTAATTTGCCTTAAGTTTCCAGAAGTATATGGGATCACAATGAAATGGGCATCAGAATTGTTCACACATGGCAGCTAAAGTAGGAAGCTTGGAGTTCATATCAGCGTGAAGCAGAGAGTGGGAACTACAGATGGTATGCAATTGAATACTATCATGAGGTTCCCAAGTAAGATACTTCCTCCAAGAGTGCTGCATTTCCTAAATATTCACAAATGATACCATCAACATAGGATTCATTCATGTTTGATTTCTGTTACTTGAAGTAATTTTTGATGAAGAAAAATTCTGTAGATAAGACTGTAGTTGCCTCAACCCCTGAGTTACAGGAATGCATGCTTACACAAGTAAAACATTCTTGAGTAAACATATATTTGATTAAGAATTTGTTTTAATTTCCATTATGTAATCTCAGTGTGTCTTTGTGTGTTTATATGCCTGTCCATTCTGGTTTCCATGAAGACCTGACCCTTTGATCTTCTTGTACCAAGAATTACATGAAGTTGTCAAAAACTTGACCTAGGTCCTGGGAATGAACGTGTCTTAACTTCACAGCCATGTCTCTAGTACTGTAACTATGTTAAATCTTTATATATCATCTTGATGTCAAGAAGTAGAAAAGAATTCCTAGAAGAGAGCAAACCTATTTGTATATAAGATGTGATGACTTTGGACATAATAAATATACTCTATTTCAAGAAAAGAAACTCCTTTAAATGTTTTTCTCATAGTCTTGGAGAAAGTAAATGATTTACAATATTCACTTAAATGTAATGGAGGATATCACCAGCTGTGGTTGTGGTCATTATTTTGAAACATTAGAGTAGTTATTGAAGTTTTCTGTATGTGCAGCAAATCTATTCACAGAAGTTTACTAGGTTGTTCTGATATTCTTTCTGTGGTGGCTTTCATGTTCTAATGCATTTCCACTTGGTGAAAGCTATTTTTCTGCTGCAATGTATAGAATGGGATTTCCATCATCTATGTGGTCCATTGCTTATTTATATCAGGCAGTCTGTGATCATAGTTTTCAAGGAAGGGTCTCTGAGAAAGCATAGTTCTTTTTTTATGTTTTTACAAATTCCATTAAGATGTTTGTTTTCAGTCTTGCTTTGTTGTCAGTAATTAGTTAATATTAAAATGCTCAAAAATAAGTGTTTATATATGTACATATTGTTTGAAGTTCCACGCTTCTTCATATTCCCATATTTACTCTATGTCAAATCATCTTGGAGAACTGCTTTCTAAGAGAATTATCTTGAGGTGTTAGATAATATAAAAGCAACGAGATTTCAAAAAAGCATGTTGTGTGTGTGTGTAATGTAAATATGGGATCTTAGGCCATGGCAGATATATGAAGGGTTTGTGACACTTTGTGGGGTTTGTCAGTGTTATATGATGTTCAAGGTTATGTTGCCAGTTTTACATACCATAGTCATTTCCCCACTGAGCTCATTGATACTCAAATAAACTTAGTTGAAACAGTACATCAGTATAATATTGTCTTCTATTCAGATTATAAACAAATTGTCATCTGATAATGGAGGAAAATGAGGTAATTTGAATACTAAATGCTATTAGCAAATGAAAATAATTTACTGTTTCATGTTTTGAAATGGGTTAGTTCATTCTTAGGAGTAAAGACTTGTTCATAACAATTTCTCAGAATTACAAGTGAATGTCAGAGAATTGTCTCAGTGGGTAAAGTTGGTTTTTGCTAACCTTGAAGATTTGAGCTCAACCTCTGGGTAGCGTATATCACTCCTACAATTTTTTTAACATTTGTAAAATTGGGCTTTTGTATATGCAAACCCACACACTAGCACATACATAAATATTTTTTCAACCTAAATAAAGGCCATTGTGGTCACTGGCCAAAAGACTCTTTGAGTTCCATGTTGAGAACTCACATATGGGATGCATATAATAAATAGCAACAAGTTTTCCTCTCACTGGCACATATACACCATAGCATAGGTATGTACACACAAACACACTCAAACAATTTTAAATGGATAATATTAACAAAGCAAAGAACCCACTTATGGATGACAGAAATGATTTTCAGGTGTAAATAATTGTAGCATTTGAAGATTTACTACTGTTCATTAAAAGAAAAATGGTTCCTTTGTACATCTTATTTTATCATTTCATTCCTTGGTTAAAGGATAGGTTATTTTAAAAACATATCTCCACTTGGCTCAGAAGTGCATCCCTGTCATCCTAGACCTGGGAGTCCATGGTAGGCTAATCCCTCAGAGATTGTGGTCAGCTTGGTCCACAGAGTGTGTTCTTTTGTTTGCTTGTTTGTTTTTCAGACAGAATTTCCTTGTGTAGCCTTGGCTGTCCTGCTCTCAATTTGTAGACTGGGTTGGCCACAAATTTGGGCCTCATCCTTTCTGAGTGCTATTATTCTAGGGGTGTGCCACCATGCCCAAATCCACAGATTAAATTTTAAAACATCCATTGTTATGTGGAAGTATTTTGTATCAAAATGATTCCAAAAATATACAGTATATTACAATTTCCCCTCAAGGATACTGTCCACAGTGCTGACAGATGTATTTTTGAATTGAAGTTTTCTGAATTGTTGCCTCTGTCCTTTGTATAAGTGGGAAATGTAGCATTAAAACATCAACCTGATAGATCAGAAATCATGATTACTAAAAGGCATTGCCTCCTGAGCAATCTACTTTAGTGGAGTCATTTACTTAATTTTCAGGTAAGAAATTGTGGTCCAAAATAAAAGTTCCAAAGGCATTTCTGGCCATCATTTTTTGAAATTAAATATATTTCAGCATGACTTTGAGCAAAGAGTGCCCTTAAAGCTCTGATTTTACATTGTGATTACATTCAGAATAGGATTTAATTTAGCATAGATATTATTTAGCATGGCTCAGAGTAGGTAAACCCACATTTGGCCATATCCGTATTCCCTAAGTGAAATCCCAGTGATTGCTTTCTGGAAGAAAACCATTGCTTTGAAAAGGGCTCACATGCTCTTTTTGCCTGCCCCAGCAAAAACCTCTTTCTCAGTTCTTCTACATTGCCTACTGTGATGGCTAGTCTCAGCAGTCAATTTGACCACATTTGGACCTAAGGCAAACAAAGAGTTGGGTACTGTGGGGAATTTTTCATACTCAGCTTTTGAAGTGGAAAAAAAACCTTCTTAAATCTGAGTGTTTTAAGGTGATAACATTCACCTTTAATCTCATCCACAGCTATCTCTAGTCTGATTATATCATATCTATGTGAAGGACATTGAAAGTATTAGGTTTTTCTCTTTTTCTGTTTGCCTTACCTCTGACTACCATGTTCATTTTTTTTTCTCTCATTGGAGCCTATTCCTTGGAATTCTGTTATATACTGAAGACCATCTGAGATATTCAGCTCCCTGCACCGAATAACTATTTGCTTCTTCAACTTTCCATTGATAGTCAGCCATTGTTTGGACTAGTTGGACTACAGCTTGTGAGATATTCGAAGGAATAAACTTTTCTATATACATAGAGATTTATTCTATGAGTTCTGTTCATCTATGGAACCTTGAAGCATAGATATATATCTGTGTTTCTTTTTCCCTTCCTCACTGAGGAAGATGTCCTTGCTAACAACAATGCACTTCAGTGTTTATCATCACTTTTTTGCTCTTCTGTTAGGTTTGTGTCATGCCTACCAGTTAAAAAGTAGCTTCAGTTTACCTGAACACAACATAAAGACAAAAACTCAAATCCTTGTTTCCTAAACTCTCTTTCTGTAATTGTGGGACAGACTGATAACTCCACTTCAATTTGATTATACTAGTTATCCATCTTGATTCCAGTAAGAAGAAAAGGAAATATTTGTGGGTGTTGTGCCTTCCTGAGTTCAGTATCACTACACACAAAGGGGAGGAGCAGGCAGCTGAACAGAATAAGCTGAAGTGGTTAGTCCTCCATAGGCTGGATGGGAAGACAGACAGGGAGGCAGGAGGACAGACACAAATGCTGCTGAACGGTGAATCTCTGCATACCTGGAAAAGTTTTGTCTTTGGATAGGAAGCCAGAACCCAGGAGCCAATATGCTATGCACTTTCAGCACATTCTAACCGTAACAGAGGTGTTTATATCACTCAAGATGAAATGGCTAATAAGAACCTCCATGCACAACAGAATGCAGGTCCTTTTAGATGCAGCACTCTAGGTTCTGCTCTGTTTCTGAGCAAGTGTGAAAGTCCCAGTGTTCTGAGATTTGTGAGTGGACACTGCAAATTTTGAGGGAAGTTCAAGGAAGTTCCAAAGGTCCCAAATGGTGATTGGAAGGTCATTGTTCATAAATGGGAGGTGCAAGATGGTGAGTAGCACTAGGTGGAGTGATGGTCCTTCCTGGACTGGATGGGAAGACAGAAAGGAGAGCTATAAATTAATCCACTAAGTGTTACTGAATTACAAATCTTTGCATACCTAGAAAAGTTTTGTGCCTGTATAGGACACCTGAATCAGAAACCAATATGCTATGTACCTTCAGCACATTCTAACCCTAACAAAGGTGTTCATGTCACTCAAGTCAATCTGGCCAAACAGTGCCTGTCAGGCTAGGAGGCAGGTTCTTCAGGGAGTCATGATGGAGGTTTTGCTCTGTAACTTATAAGGCTTAAATAATTCCATGTGAGGTGCTCTGAGCACTGCTGCTAGGTGTTATAAGGGAAGTTCAAGCAAGTTCCAAAGTCCCAACTTGGTGAGTGGAGGGTCACTGCCCATAAATGGAAATAGCAGTCCACTGAGAAGATCTGGATGGAGTGATGGGTCCTGCCAGGTGGGATAGGTGGGAAGAAAGATGGAAGACAGGCACATGTGTTACTGAAATTCACAACTCTGCAGGTCTGGATAAGGCATGGGCCTGAATGGCTAACCTGGGACTGGGACTATTATGTTGTGTACCTTCATCAGGCACTTAACCAAAGGGAAGGGCTCATATCACTCAAGACACTCTGGCCAATCAGTGTCTCCAGAGAGACTTGCCTGTCAAGCTAGGAGGCAGGTTTCATTTACTGTGCATTAATTTTGAATTGATGATAACTCTTAATTAATTGTTGCTACTGCTTGATTAAAGGTGAGCTGCAGGGGTTCTCAGCTATGAGGTAGGAATATCTACACTGGACGTTGAATGTGTAATTGAATGTGAAAATGAATGTGCCTTTTAAGAGACTGGAAAATTATACAGAAATAGAAATTTCTCAGACTAGGGCCCTGTTTGCCCCTAGCTGGAAAGGCCTCAGCTGTCTGAGTCATTTGATCTCTGATTCCCAAGTAGAAGACCTACTCGCTGCTAATGTTCTGAGGTCCAGCTGGGTTGTCCAAGTTAATAAAAGACTCTGGCAAGGCCTAGTAATCAGGAACATCAGTAGAAGGTAGTGTGCAAGTTTTTTCCTAGATTCTCCCCTGATGTAGCTATTGGACGCTCTGAGGGAGGCTACAAACCATACCATGGTATGTGTGTGAAGTGTGTTCTTCCTAGGCCAGGATGAACAATTCTGTTGAACTATGTATAAGAGTCTATTTGGAATGAGATGGACCTGGGTCAGACTGTGGTTCTAATGGTCTATGGGGTGACATGGGCAGAAGCCCTTGTAATCTGACCCTTCTCATGTGAGGTTTCCCAGGAACAGGGAGGATCTTTAGCCCTGGCAGTGAAAAGGTATGTTTGTTATACTAGTACTGTTAGTGTGCACAAACAGTAATTGCTTCTGGTGTGCTATTGGATGACTAATTAGAAAACAGAAAGTCTTGTTCCTAGAAGTTCTGAACCTTGCCTTCTACATCCAATTTTATGTGACAAACTCTATACATAGTTTTGAAACTAGTAGACGTGACATGATTGGGATCATGTTTCAGCAATACTTGATTAGAATCTTTATTGGCTTTCCAGTACCACCAGCTTAAATGGCACAATGCAGGGAAATTCAATTTCAGGATACTAAAGCAATTTCTGAGATGCAGAGGTTTCTCAGGTGTGGATGCTGTTAGGTAGGTTGGATATGGCAGATTCCACATCCTGTGACACAGTCCCTGTGGGAGGAAGTAAATGTTAAATCATTTTTCATCCTTGTTATGTATATGGGCTTCAATAGGGCTGGATTTGCCTAAATGCACAATTGGGGATGAAGTGCTGCTGAGCCATAGCCCACCATTTGATAAACATCATTTCCCAGAGAGACCTCTTGAGTATGGGGCCTCTCTGTTTGGAAGAGAGATCAGCAGTAGTAGAAGGGTTAGAAATACTACAGTTAAGGTATCCCTTTCAGTTGTTTCTGTAGGAGTTGTGAAGTCTGCTTCATGTATTTTTTTGCACATAAAATGAAAACTTACAGGTCAAATTCACATTTTTTCTTTCCACAGTTCCCTTATATCTTTTGATTAGAACTTGAATATGTTTTTAGGCATGCATTTTTGGCTGTGTCTTACCATCCCCTCATTCTTTCAGAAGTACTGTACATATTCTTGATTGTTGTAGCTTTGTGCTAAGTACAGAAGTCACATTGTCCCAATTTGTGTACAATTTCTTTGTAATCCTATTGAGAATTCTTAGGGTTTTTTTTTTTACATGACACATAGCTTTGAGATCATCTTACCTCATATACATTTGTAGAAATTTTCTTTGGATTGCATTGAACTTATGCTGCAAATTGAATATAGCCAACAGTTTTTAATACATCATTTCAGTTGTGCTATTTACAGTAGTATAAAGGGGTGAAATACCATTTGTTTTTCAAAGGACACTAAGTGTGTAAATCTGAAAACTGATATGAAAGAATGTATGAAGCCATAAAAGGAGGAGAAGGCAGCAGCTCTTGAAGCCTCAGGTGGGGCTGCTCCTAACTGACTTATCCATTTGGAGCTAGTGAGTGAGCTCCAGAACCATCTCTGAATGAATAAACTAGTCATTCCCCTGATGCAGGGAGCTATACATGGTCTGGCATGGTGAGCCAGGGACCAAAGCCAGGTATCTGTCCACTCAGCATAAGTTCACAGTTTATTTGAGAAAAGTTGTTTTGTTTAGCTCAGAATTGAAGTCTGTGAACCCCTTGAGACAGGAGTCCATGGGACCCTCTCCTGCACACTACTGTAACTGTCATAATTCCATTTTGCCTCTGTAACTGTCACAAAGGGCATCTCCATCCCCTATGTAGGACCCATCCCAGATTATGCTAAGTTTAAGTGAAAACTCTAAACAAAAATTCACTAATATTTGAGCAGGAAAGCCCATCAATTCCTAAATTAACCCCCCCACACACACATAAATTATCCCTGAGTTGGAGATCAGACCAATCTCTGAACAACAAAAAACAAAAACAAACAAACAAAAAAACAAAACAGGAAATCCTGAACTCCCCAAAGCTCAGAACTTGAAATCCTACCAATCCTCACTCTGAAAATCTCTGCCCTAGAAAGCTCTACCCCATAACAAATCTCCTATGAAGACTGTCTGCTCGCTTCTCTGCTGCCATCTCCAGGGAGAAGAGGCAGCCACTCCTGGATTTCTTCTTCCACTCGCTGGATCCTCCAATATAAATCCCTTTTTTGAGGTTTACTGGATGCTCTGACTCTTAGTGGAAAGAGCCAAGAAGCACAGCAGAGAAGAGGCAAAGGATTAGAGCTGAAGATCCTGATGTACTTCCTCAGTTCAGTTGGGGATACCCTTCCATGGAAGCTGTAGCACTTAATGCTGTAGAGACCTCCTCTCAGAGTTGTGTGGTTCTTGGGCTCTCATGTCTCAGGATTCCATTCTATGGGGACCCTGTCCCACCTCAGAGCTGTTTTTTCCTGTGTTCCCAAGTCCCAGGACAGCTTCCCATTTGAGCTGGCAGGCCAACAGATTAGTTTTTGTCTGGAGGAATGGTCCATTGGTGAGAGTTGCCTGTCAGGCTAGGAGGCAGTTCTTCAGCTAGTTATGCTGGAGGTTCTTCTCTGTAGCTGATCATGCTTGAATGATTCGGTGTGAGGTGCTCTGAGCACTGCTGCTAGGTTTTGTGAGGGAAACTCAAGCAAGTTCCAAATCCCAAAATGATGAGTGGAGGGTCACTGCCCATAAATGGGAAGAACAGGCTGCTGAGCAGAGCTAGCTGGAGTGGTGGGTCCCGCCTGAGGAAAGGTCGGAAGACAGATGGAAGACAGGCACAAGTGCTACTGAAATGCAAGTCTCTGCAGGTGTGGAAAAGGCACATCCCTGGGCTGGAAATCTGGGCCTGGTAGTATTATGCTGTGTCCCTCAGCAAAGTCTCCCCCTAATAGAGGTGCTCATGTCACTCAAGACTCACTGGCCAATCAGGGAGTCTAGTCTAAAGAGAAGGCGGGTCCTTCTGGGTGCCCTGCTCTAGGTTCTGCTCTGTTTCTGAGCAAGCTTGAACATCTGCCTGTGATGAGATGTGAGAGCTGCTGCTGAATGTTGTGAGGGAAGCTCACTCAAGCCCCAAATTCCCAAAATGGTGAGTGGAAGGTCATTGCCCACAAATGGGAGTAGCAGGCTGCTGAGCACAGCTCGATAGAGTGGTGGGTCCTGAAGCTGGATGGAAATACAGATTTGTACACTGTTGGAGGACAGTCACAAGGGCTACTGAAATACAAATGTGTGCAGATCTTGAAAAGGCATGGCCCTGAACAGGAAGCCTGGTACTGGTAGTGTTATGCTTTTTCCCCTTCTGCACACTCTAACCCTAAGTGAGGGGCTCATGTCACTCAAGACATACTGGCCAATCAGGGCCTGCCTGGATAAGAGGAGGTGTGTTCTTCCAGGTACCAAGGTACAGTTGTTACTATTTAGGCAGCTTGCTTCTGGGTTGCCTAGCATCTCTGATGTCATCATGTGTCATCTGCCAGGTAGCCACACCTGACAGGCATCGTTAAGTTTCTCCTCAAAAGGATCAACCTGCCACTTTGTCTCTCTCTTGCCCTCTTGTCTCTTATCATCTCCCTTTTCTCTGTTGGGGCGCACTACTCTCCTCTCCCTATTATGTCTTAATCTCTCCTTCTCACTCTCTCCATTTCCATCTAATAAACCTCTTTCATATAAAATCTGCTGTGTGCATCATCATTTCATTGGTCCTGACATCTGGGCTTTTTGTCAGGAAGGACTGTCCTGGTAGCACCCGGTCTAGTCATTAAAGGACCCCTTTAATCTCACCAAGAGGCCTGCAATATTTTTCCTGTTCTATCTATCCCTAACCACAATTTAAAGCCTACACTTTCTCTCAGCTGCCCTTACTGCACATGCCTGTACCTCTGCTCAAGGCTGCTCAGACTCAGCATCCTGTCAGATGCTCTGACCACCAAGCACCAGGGAGGAAGCTAACTCAGGATGCACCAAAACCAGTTTGAGAAAACTGCTCACACCATACGCTGAAACTGCCACTTCAGACGCAGACACAGCCTGCTTCTAAGCTATTGCTGTTAGGTAAGCAATTGCTGGGGACCCTGTGCACACAGAGATGGCTTTAAATTGCACTGCTGCCTCAGGCCCCATGGGAGAGATTTTAAATTTCCTGCTGAATGCCTGCCCTGAGAGGCTGTCTTGCAGAGGAGGGTTTTCAGTTGTGCAGACTTCCAATCAGCTGTGCCACATGCAGGCAGATTTTCAAACCAGGGCATTACAGCCTTCCCACCAGAAAGCACCTGGCCTCTCTGTGTTGCCACAGTTGCACACCACACATGCCAAGCTGCCATGTTGATTTTAAAATAGAGAAGCCACACCATGTACTTGCTCCACCCTCATTCCTGCAAAACTCCATACAGCACATTATAAACACTGGCTCTCAATATTTCTGACTTCAAAGGTACTACTTCCAAGCTTTTAAAAATCTTTTCTTCCTGATTTCTGTACAGTATGCTCTTAATATATAAATATATTTAAATGCTATAAATTCTTATGTACTTATTTTTATAATTTTCTCTGTGTTTACATACATAAGATTCCCTTAATCATAACTAACTCTGTTTATTTTATCTCCTTTTAGACTAGGACAACAACAAGCCTCATTTTAAATTGGTATCTATTAAAATTCAGTTATGTTTTACAATATATATGATTCAGCCCTGGTTCAAAATAACTTTTATAATGCTAAAATTGCAAAGTTAAAAAAGTCTTCAAATTAAGTTAATTTAAAATGTATGTCTAACTGCCTATGTCTTTATCAATTCCTAAATTAATAAATGCTGTGTCTCCTGCTATGAACTGCCTGTGATCCAGATTCACCATTAGGCTTTCTGGCTAACAGGTTTGCTATACTAAATTCAAATGTAAATTTAAAATCGTTTTATACTGTTCTACTCTATTGTTTGTTTTAAAACTCATAACTCAAGGGTTACTATGTACCATTAGTAATAATACTTTAATAATTGTTATAATAAATTAGGATCTATTAATTTTAGAGGCATTTATTTATGTTAAAACTTGATCATTGTGCTATATCTTCACTATCAAAAGGTTAAAATATGCTTGATCTTCTTTTCTTAAAAAATGGTATCATTATTAATGTGTTCTATAGCCTTAGACTTTTATAAGCTATAAACTTTTTATATATTATATACTAAATCATACAATAAAATTTCTGTGTTGTCACTTGAATGGACTATATTAATGACTTTTAAGGCTCCAACTTAACAGGAACAAAACCTAAAGTCCTAATATTTGATGGTTAACAAATGCTAGTTAATAGTCAGTCATCTCATAGCTGATCAAGTCCTCTAACAAATCCAGAAATATATTTATAGTCCTACAGATGCAAACATGGTCTCACTGCCTTCTTTAATAAACAGCTGAGAATGGTCCTTAGGTCACCATACAGGAGTTGGTAAAAGTATAGAAAGAGCCTTCCCGAAAGGCTCACCTACAGCAAAAAGTATGCTCCAGAACTTGGCTGCTGGTCTCAGGCATTTGGCTTTCCCGCACAGAAAACAAGAGGTCTGCAATGCCCCATTCCACTGGGGTATAGCCAAAAGTCAATTCCACAGATGAGTGTTTCAAATGCAGCCAGAAAATGCTGGTCACATAGCTGCCTCAACAAGCCATGGCTGCCTGCTGGCAGACTGCCTCTGGAAGTCAAAATGTTCCCATGCAGGCTTGTTCTCTGTGCCCAGCCATGGAGGCTCAACCAACACAAGAGCCATAGACAATTCCAGCCTTCCAACTCCTTGGCCTGGCAAAGGACAAATGGCTCCTTGATTCAGAGACCTCCACCACCCTTGCTCACCCCAGGATAACATTACAGGTCTGTTTTGGCCTTACAAGGGGTCACACAGACATGTTACCAACTTCTGTCTTGGGAGACTTCAGATGTCTTCTGAGTTCTGTTCAGATGCAGGAGACCAGGATTAAGCCTGGGTCCTAGAGCTCTTACTGTCAGTCCTAGACACAACATGCCTTGTTGTCAGACTCAAGAAATAGGCCAGGATATAACCTTTTGTCATCTTGGTAGCTAAAGGACAATAAATGTTCATAACACTCTCAACTATGTCTCATGGTAAGTGACTAGATTCTTAGGCCTAATGATGTTTGAGTATCTAAGAAAATATTTTAAGGTTGGTGAAAACTTATAGATGTTTGCAAGTTTAAATGTTTTAAGGTTGGTAAATGCAAGATATAAATGTTGCAAGGTCTAAGGTGATTTAAGGTATCCTAAATAGGTAAAAAGGCTTAATATTTCCTCCTCTTGCTATGCTACTGTTACTTTGATGGTCCCGAGCTTTGACCTTTATCAATAGAGTTCTGATTTATTAATCTGACTCTAATTCAAAACATTCCACTATACTACACACTTTCATGGTTCCATTTTAAATCTCTATAAGGTTAAGATCAAGTGAGCTTTTGTCCCTTCAACTTCACAAAAGTTTTTTGCTTTCTCAGAGCTCACCTTAAAGAATGCTTATCATGTTAACACAAATTGTATGTCTACTCCATTTTCTACAAGTTATATTTCAGTGCAGATTACAGTTGTTATGCTAACATGTCTAAAGTTTTATCTCCTTCATAAAACTTAAAAATAATTCTTGTAAACTGAAGGTAATTCATCTGAATCCACCTCTCGGGTCAATTGGGCTCCAGGTAAGGACTACACTTATTGTCTATATCAGAGGGTGGTATTCTTCCCCTTTCCCTGGTTTTGGGACTTCCCTTTCCTGGCTACCTGATTGCTGCATTCCTACATCCAACACTGGCTTATTGGTGAGTCTTTCCTTCTGGTTGGTATCAATTCCTTGCTACATCCATACATCCAACACCAGCCATTTGGTGAGTCTTCACTTCTGCTTGGGGCAAATCCTACCATTCTCACCAACCTACATTCAAACCATTCACCTAGGACCTCCTTCTCTCTTGGTTAAGACTTTCCTTCTACTGGCATGGTTTCTCTCCATCCACCTCTCACTTGTCTATGAAAATCCTAGCTAGGTAAACCATATCTGCTATATGCTACTGTGCCCTTGATCTCTGGCCAGTGCTGACCAGCTGTTGGAACAGATTGTACATACTACTATAATTAAACCTTGCTCTTTGGATGCTGTGACAGTCACTGACTCCTACCTCTCCAGTAAATAGTCCATTCTTCCATTCCTCTAGATTCTCTTCTGGGATGTCTTCTGGAGAACTTAAGATTTCTACAGCTAGTGCTCACTTTAAGTGCCTCTAAGCTTACACACCTCTGTAACCAAACTTGACTTCAATTTTCTTAAATGACAGATCCAAAGCAGACCCTTCCTAATTACAGCCAGTGATTTGGTAAATGGAAGTTACTTTAATTAAATGTAGGTTCCCATGTTCAAGTCTCTTTGACCCAAAGTTTCCAACTCTGTTCTCTCTCTCAAAAGTTTTAAATGTACACCTGAATAAATTTTCTGCATAACTTACTTGACTTTGTATTATATATATACATATATGTATGTGTATATATATATAGACAGAATACCAATATATAATACATATATATAGAAAGAATACAAATATATAATACATATATACATATATATATGTATATATATATAGACAGAATACAAATATATAATACATATATAGAAAGAATACAAATATATAATACAAATATGCATATATATATACAGATATATAAAATACAAATATATTTTTTCAGTATCCTGCCAGATGCAGATATTTCCTATATCCACAACAGCACCAAAGCATCTACCACAAGTATTCCAGTCTGACCTCACACACTTCCTCAAGCTGGACTTGCAGTTTTTCTCCCAGCCATGGATGTTCTCACTAAACAGCATCAAAACAGCTTGTTCTTCCTGGACTTAACCAGAGTTTCAGCCTTTTGACCTACCTACAGAGCCTCCCAGTATCAGCAGGACATATCCAGAAGAGAATCTACACCCGTTATTCACTTATTATTATCAAAAGCCCAGCATGATGTGTTTCAGTCCCAGTACAGGTAGTTCCAGGTTCTCCCAGCATTCCTCAGTCCTTACCTGTTAGCTTGCATGGCTGGCAACTCTACAGCCAACCCTCTACCCTGAACTTTCCAGGGCAGTGGATTCTTCTCCTCCTCTTGACCATGTAATCTGGATATTTTGTTATTATCTCTCTCTCTCTCTCTCTCTCTCTCTCTCTCTCTCTCTCTCTCTCTCTCGGCAACCAAGAGCTGCTTCCAATGAACCTAAATGTATATACTTTAACTTGCCTTACATGAGAAGCAGCCCAAGGTCTTTAGTTTTTTAATTATAGAAAAAGGGAAGAAAGTTAGCATTTAGGCAGCCTGCTTCTCAGTTACCTAGCAACCTATGATGTCATCATGTGTCACTGACCAAATAGCTACACCTGGCAGGCATGGTTGCATGTTGCTTCTTAACAGGTTCAACCTGCCACTTTGTCTCTCTTGCCCTCTCTTCTCTTGCCCTCTTACCCTCTCCCCTTTCCTGTCAAGGCATCCCCTCCCTTTCCTCATCCTGTCTCTCATTCTCCTTCTTTTTCTCTCTTCATCTTCTTCCAATAAACCTCTTTCATATAAAATCTGCTGTGCACATCATCATTTCTTGGATCCTAACAGTCCTGGACTTTGTCAACCAGGCCAACATTGAACTCACAGATACAGCCTGTGTCTGCCTCTCATGTGCTTGGATTAAAGGCTTGTGCAACCATGCCTGGTAAGACCTTAGATTTTTAAGGATTTGATTAAGGGAGGGTTTCTTATATCCTAATCTTTTTATAAGATTTCTGAGTGGCTGGATGAGGGGACCTCTGATTATTATCTGTGTGTGTGTGCCTGTGCTTGCACAGATGTTAAATCAGACATTGCTGCCATCCTCACAGTTCTTCTGAGATCAGAGTTTTTATTCTCATATTTAAGAAATGTTATTTTTTTAGAAAAATATCTCTTAGCCATTTTGTTTGTGTGAAAGTGTGAGATCCACTGGAACTGGATTCACACACAGTGGTAGGTGTTGGGGATTGAACCTATGTCCATCTGGAGGAGTAAGCACCACTTTAACCACTGAGCTGTCCCTCCAACAGTTCATCATTATGTTTAATGATGAGAATAGAGTATTAATTACTGTCAAACAAAACTGTACAATTCATCTGGCAGTGGGATTTTTGGGTGAATAAAACTTAGAGACCCAGAGCTGGAGAGATGGCTAAGAGGTTAAGAGCATTGTATTGTTCTTCCAGTGGTCGTGAGTTCAATTCCCCGCAACCACATGGTAGCTCACAACCATCTACAATGAGATCTGGTGTCCTCTTCTGGTGTGCAGGTGTACATGCAGACAACATTGTAATATAATAAAGAAATGAATATTTAAAAAGTCAGAGACATGCTTGCCACTGCTTGCAGGAATGCTGGGGTGGCAGGCATGTGCCGACACACCGGCTTTATTTTTTTTTAATATTTTAAAAGATTATCTGTGTCTGACTCCCAATGCTATAATCAAAGGCGCAAAGACACAAGACTACCTTCTCAAAATGCCAGGGACTGGACATGTTTTAATGAAGCAGCACCACCAGCTTCTGATGTGGTGACTTCTGGGAAAAGTGGCTGTGCGATGACCTCACGCAGCTCCTGGCCAGTTGTGATCCCAGGGACACTACAGCATTGCAGGGAGACCAGGGGAAAGGCTGCGTGGGCTCTGAGGATGACAATGGGCCACAGCTGCTTATAGCAGCATGAAGAGGCTTTCTGAGCCTCCTACTTCCAGGCTTCTCACCAAGTGAGCGAAGCTGAGGAAGAAGGACACTTTTTATTGGGAATAGCACGTGGTGGATTCTGGGATTCCTAGGTGGCACCCAGACCACAGTCCAGGCAGAATACTGGCAGAGACATAGATGCCTGACTCTAAGCAATCCCAGTATGCATTGCAACGCCAGTATACCGTTTATACAGTTCTCAGCTACAATCCCAGAAGTCCATGGTCTGAAGCCATGTTTGTAGTTATCAGGCAGGTGGACCTCTGCTGCAATAAATCTTGGGATGGTTGGTACTTCCCTGACCAGGGAGCACTCTGAAGTGGGACCTGAAGGGATAGAATTCTGTATGTGACTAGAAGCTTTGTGTTTACATCCCCGGAGCAGCGGCCAGGCCAGGGAGATGGTGGTATGGCCTTGGAGACTCTGATCCTGGAAGTCTCTGCTCCCAGTAGGGTGGATCCGGGAGCAAAGACTGAAAGGGCGGGACTTCTGCTAACCTGCGCCACTGTAGGACTGGCTTTCCCTCGTCAGCATCCTTCTTATCCCAAGCTGTTTGCCTAAACTCTGAGTCCCACTCACACGGGGAGGCTGTCCATCTTTCTGTCTCTCTGAAGTCCATGAGTGGCTTGTTCGTGAGGCTCCCACCATGTCTGCATGCATCCTGGAGGAGGTGGGTGCACACTGCCAGGGGTTCAGGCTGTGCACGACCTTGTATAGATTGTATAGGTGCCCTCAGCTAGCCTTCAGGTAAGCAATAAGGCAGGACACTATAAATAATTTTTAGGGTGCTGGAGACTGATTAGGTAAGGTGCTCTGTTCTTAGTGGTTAGGGTACTTGGTCTCAGTACATAAGGATCTCGCCGCAGCTGTTGACCTGAGGGTATACACACATGCTGAACAGTGTATAAATAGTGTTGAGGGTGCAGGGGCCTGAGTAGCTAAGGTGCTCTGTGCTTTGTTGTTAGGGTTCTTGGGACTCAGTACATAAGAATCCTGTCACCTCTGCTGGCCTGAAAGCATACACACGTGGGCAGAGACAAAAAGGAGGAGGATAAAGAAGAGGAAAGGGAAGAAGAAAAGTAAGAAAGATATCTGTGTGGTTTTTACAGAAAAACTCCCAGCTAATTGAAACATGGGTACGATTTAGTGTTGATATGCTTTATTTGAACCAACATACACAGGTAAATGTGCAGGTATTCTATAGTGACATGAATAATTGATGTTTTTCTGCACGATAAATAAAATATTTTCAACCAGAAAAAAAGGTGTGGAACATGGCAAAACAACACATTATATTTAGAGTCTGTAACAAATAAGAAGGGTTTGGTAAACTTTTTCAGAGGAAGCTTCTCATATTCAAAGACAAGAACTATCACTGGCTTAAACCATTTTCTCGAGGCACCTACACCCTCCCAGTACCCAGCAGAGTCTTATTTCCATAAATTCTGGATTGACAATTTTAATTGCTTACTTCCTGCTTTGCTATCTGAAAGTCATACACAATACCCAGCAAATATTTCAATAAAGATTAAACCAGAAAAAAATAGTGTGATGACCAATTGTGAGTCCATCTACAATATATGGAATGCAGTGGCCTATGCCCTTCATAAAATACTGTTGAGCAAAACAGAAATGGGTCTAAAGAAGACTAAAACAAGCTGGGGCTTCTAATATGGCAGGGAAGCCTCACACATAAGCACAGGAAGCATTAGGATCTAAGATCATTGGCAAGTAATTTACTGTGGTCAAGCCAATACAATATTTTTCTTCTTATAATTAAATATATAAGTTTAAATGGAAAAAGGTTCTATCACAGGCTATTTGACTATATTGGTAATTATCTTACATGATTTGGGGACTGAAAGCACTGATTTGAAGACATTAAATTTAAATGTATTTCAGAAAATATTTTATTAGTGTGAGATGAAATTCTATCTCTGATATGAACTCAGTGGCTGGCTCTTTGAACACCTACTCTAAGCAGCATGGCCAAGCCACACAGGAAGACAATACAGCCAGTCTTGATGAGACCTGATAGGCTAGGGGCAGAAGGAAGGGGAGGAGGACCTCCCCTATCAGTAGACTTAGAGAGGGGCTTGGGAGGAGATGAGGGAGGAGGCTACAGATGGGATACAAAATGAATAAACTATAATAATATAAAAGAATAAAAAATTTAATAAAAATGACAAAGAAGTCATAAAAAAGATGTATGGGTAATCAATTGAAAAATATAACAAGTTAAAAGAACCAAAATTTTTATAATTTCATTCAATATGTCCAATACCTTAAGATACAGACAAAGGGATCATATCCAAAGCAGCCATTTCACCTAAAATACAATCTATATTTATGACACAAAACTCTAAGAAGATCCTTTTGTGGATGATAAATAGCTTGTCCAACAGTCAGCAGTAATTGAAAAGTAAATGCTTTCATAGATTATTGAGTATTAATAAGGTAAGATGAAGGTGAAACCAAAACTGTGTTTCCATTATTAAATTTTAGAACACAGACAGTGCTCCTGAGACTGGGCCATATCTCAAGATGTTAGTGATAAGTATAATGTGTGGGTTTCAAACCAACAAGATATAACTTAAGACTCATTTAAACATACATGCCTTCAAGGAGGGTATTATTGAGAAGATGGCTGAGCAAGTTAATTGAACTTTTCATTCAGTCAATGGTAAGTAAATAAAAGAACTGTGAATGTTTAGTATACTATGTAATTTTTAGTATTATGTGAAGCAGTAATATTTGTCATTGATATTGACAAAATCTGTAATCACAGCTTCTAGTCATAGTATATTAGGTAAGTTAGTACATCTCTTGTACACATGACTGTGTATCTATATAGAAGTTTTTTAACACAAGTTATTAATTAGTTAACAATATTAGGTTGCATTATTAATTTTCAGAAGTTGATTTTTTGTTATCAAGATAATACTGGGATCTCAACAAAAATTTGGAATATTTTTCCTTTTATTTATTCTTTTCTCTTCTGTGGAATACTTTGAGGAGTATTGCAGTGAGTACTTTGAGACCCTTGTAGAATTCATGCTGAATCTCTGGACCTAGGCTTGCTTTCTTTTATTTTTACATTTAATTGAGAGATGTGAATTACTGTTTTTATCAGTTTGTGTTGTGTCTGTTTAAATAATTTACTTCATCTTGATTTAATGTTGTTAGATTTTATAACTGTAGAAGTCAACATTTTTTTTTTTACAATTTAAAGTTTAGTTGAATAAAGTCATTTAAAATATGAACCTATGATTCTCTGCTTTCCTCAATGCACATTGTAGTGTCTGTTAGATCAGGATTCATGCAGTTGACATGGAATTAAAAGAGAGAAGACAGGCATGTCCAGATGGAGGATTTTTCTCTCAAACAGAACACTGATGCACTAGTCTTTTTGAGGGGGGAGGAGTGGAGATTCTGCACTGTAGTACCATGGGCTGCAGGTTTTAAGTGGCTTGATGGGGAGAACATATCATGGTGGTTTAGTGTATAAATTTCTGGTCTTAGTCCTGCCTCTAACGTTTCATTAATAAATTGTGGGTTCTGGCAGTTATTCTTGAGCATGGGGTAGTTTTTGGGGAAGCATTTTCCAGTCTAAGATTTTTTTTTGTTAGTGTTTCTATTGCTATGATCCAACATTGTGTGTGTGTGTGTGTGTGTGTGTGTGTGTGTGTGTAATAATGAAAAAAGACACCACAATTTCACAAAAGAGCAATGAGGAATGTATGGGAGTGTTTAGAAGGAGGAATGAAGAGAGGTAATGATGATGTTATATTATGCTTGAAGTTATATCAGAACTGAAAAATAATAGAAATAAAAATAATAAATCAAATCTCTATGATTGATGTATTAAACTTTCTTAAAGGCAGCAAAAATTCTAGTCAATTTTTTTGTTTAACAATTTTTGCCACTTTGTGTTAAATTGAGTCTCTTACTACTAAGGTTTTACTGGAACATGTTTATAAATTCCCATTATTTTGTTGATTTTGGTGTTATCTCTAGATTTAAAATATGATTATTATTGCTTTTATTTTCATCATATTTAACTATAACTTAACTACAATCACTTAGAACATTCAGTTTCCTTATAAAAGGAAATATGTTGTTCAGCCCTGAAAACATACATACAGATAACATTATAAAAAAAATCAGCAGTTTATTTTTCAAAATACATGTCTATATATAACACATGAAATAACCATGAAGAAAGAAGCTGTGAATTTGAAGGTGAGAAGATGGGAACATGTGGGACGTACTGGAGGGAGAAAAGGGAAGGAAGAAATTTTGTAATGAAATTATAGACTTAAAATAATTTGTAAGTGTTAATATCCAGAAGTCAATACCCAGAAAGGAAAAACTGAGGCAGGTGAATTCAGGTTCAGGTACTGATATCTGTATCTTTGTGTATACCTAAACTTAATTTATTTGGGCATCTTGATGAGGAAGTAAATAGTTTTATTTAGGTGTGAACCCCAACCTCCAGACTTGGAGCCTACCACTTTACCAGCTGAGCCACTTAAGGTTTTCTGCTCTCTTTGCCACCAAAATCACTCTTTCCCTAAAGTCCTTATTCTTTAACAACAGGTGGTCTTAATTAGACTGACAAGGAGTTCCAGGCTTGTTGAATCATAGACTTTCTTCAGGCTTCTATGGGCTCAGTGGCAATCCTCTGTCCTCTCTCTACTGTAGGCTCAGAGGGCTGGTAGAGGTTTAGGGGCCCATTAACCTCTTGCAAATTAAAGAGAAATGGGGGGAAGAGGTCTCAGGCACATAAGCTCACTGAAAAAAAAGTGGATGGAACAGGAAATTTTACTAAGAAATTCCCACAAGCTTACATAAAATGATGATGTTGATGTCAGCTAGCATCTCCCCTGTTGAAATTGTAGCATGTTCAGGCTGTCCTTGGGGAACACATTTTCGACCAGCTGGTTCCCTCATGCATGCATATAAACAAATGATCAGACATATAAACCTGTATATATTCACAAACATATTGCATGGATGATAAAAAGGATCTCCTTACAGCCAGAAAATTGACATACACTCATGTAATGTACAAAATATACATATATATATATTTCATGCAAACACATCAATATACATATTTACATACTCACAATTCACAGATAAAGCAAATTCCAATGGGCTTCTATCTTGCTATTGTCTGTTCATAGCTTTTATATGTCTGAGACAAAGGAATTACTTCATAGTAAAAAATGATTACAGACTGAAATACCCAGATGCAAGTTCCCAAATGACCGACAGGCTTTGAGTCCGATGTAAAACACCCACGGGTCCTTTATTACAAACTCACTGGGTGGCTGCCCTTTATAAGAACAAAGGGGCAAGTGACCCCCAACTCTGAGGGAACAGGGTTTTTAAGGGGACAAAATGCAAACAGGGAATTGCAGGTCTTGGCATTATAGGATTGAGTGAGAGGGTCTCTAGGGGGAGCTGACCTTTAAAATGAGTGGTTTGTTTTTAGGTGCCAAAACTGCAAACAGTTAAGTCTGGCTACCTGGGGGACACCTGCCCCCCCCCATACTATGCTGTAACGTGCAGGTTAGGCTATAGCAAGGGGGAGTTCACACATTCCATGGGCTTTCTTAGGGTCTTATGTGACCCTAGTGACACCCTAAGGTTAATCTAGATGCTGGAGTTTTGCTCTGAAAAGACTGTAACTGCCCCTCCCAAAATTAACTCTAAGTTTTTCAACCTCTCAAGATAAAGATGCATTTGAACATGGAACAGGTTACATGTATTTTCATTAAAACTAGACATTTCGTATTTGTGATTCCATTATAGAAATTCATACAACAATAGTTGACAAGGGTTAAAGGGTAACAGGGTCCAAGAGGTTACATGAAGATATATGTCCCCATTATATTTTGGGTTTGGGAAAGAGTAAACTTGCCTATATTTATGGTGTATAAAGAAATTAATGGATCCATCCCTAGACTGAGAGCTTACCTGAAGCCACAAATCTGTCTCAAGCTTTTCTCCTAGTGAGGCATATGGAGGCATTCAGAAAGGTATTTATTGCTGCCATGAAATTGAAAACTTGTTTTAGAAGTTCTTCAACAAGTTAACTTCTAAGATTGTTTTAGTAAAATCAGGAATTCCATAATCAGGAATTAATTCATGTGAACAGCATTGCCTCTTCATGAAGATCCCATAGGAAGTTTATCCAATCAGAGATGGTAAAAACCCAGAAAGTGAGTGTTCATGCCAACCCAGAATTTTTTTAAGAGACACAGTAGCACAGAATAAAGGAGTATCAGAGTCTGGAAACAATTCTGGGGTGTATCAGGGTACAGACCTTACAAAATACCAGCTCTCCCTTCCAGAAAGCTCAGATGGCTATTGAACTTCTCCAAATGAATGGCTCTTAGACTCAAAAATTAAAAAAAAAAGTAAATAAAAATTTCATAAAAGTAATCATGGTCTAAGAAAGCCTTTTGTATTTATCTCAATCTCACCTCCCTGATTATTATAACCCCCTCATGTTTTTCCCATTTCCTTTTAAAATCACATATACCCTTCAGTATTCTACTGCCCCCACAACAGCACCATTCTCACCTTGGAAATGGTCACTTTCCTTTCCTGGTTTTTGCAGTTACTGCCAGATATAGACTCATATCTGAGTACATACATACTCAAGTTTTAGCTAGGAATCTTATAAGAGAAAACATGTGAAGTTTGTCTTTATGAGCTTGAATTACCTCACAGAACATGATTTTTTTCTAGTTCCACACATTTCGCTGCAAATTTTATTTTCTCAACTATTGAATAGTAATACATTTTAAAATCATGAACTAATGAACCAATATGTACTTTATTTTTGAGGTTATAGTATAATTACATAATATTCTGCTTTCTCTTTACTTCCCTCCAGATATTCCTAAATACCTCTCCTGTCTTTCTTTCAAATTCATGATCTTTTTTCATGAATTCATATTATGTCAATATATGTTTGATATAGACTTCTAATTATAAGTTGCTTAGTTTAATAATGTGACTTCTATGCATGTTTTAGGGCTGGTTGTTGGCTTTTGGATAAATAACTGATTTTATGCCCTTTCCTTAGAAAAATCTATATCTCACTGTCAGCCTTTATTAGTTCCCTATAATTTTTTTTTTTCGTAGGATTGAGGCCACTGGTTTCTTCCTGGAGCATGTTCGCATGTCTATTAGCATTTTTCAATGTTTAGTTCATGTTTATGCAGGTATATTGGTAAGCATTTTTATTTATTTTTTTTATATTGGTTAGGCTTATGGGTGTAGGTTCTGGTATTACTAGGAGAGACACTATCAAAACATACTCTGATCTTCTGCCTTATTATAATTTTTGTCCTCACCTATTCTGCATGATCACTGAGCCTTAGATCTAGGAATTATATTGTAGATGTATCAGGTGTGAGTTTTCTTCAGAATTCTGCCTTGTGATTGGTTGTGGTCTTCAGTCATGATTGTTGTTGCAAAGAAAAGATTCTTTGGTCAGTGGTGAACTATACTTATCTATGTGCATTATTAAAATATTTAGGTTGTAACGTGTTTATATTCATGCATGGACTTACATGTATTATAGGAATTTTATGTAAATAATTCACAGTATGATTTCTTAAAACTCTTTCACAAATATTTATCGTTATTTAACTCACTTCCTTCTTTCATATTCATCCACCTTCATATTTAGAATAACCCTGGCACATTATTCCAAGCGGATCAATTTCTCTCTGCCATTGTATTGCATGCTCAACATGTTTTCTTGTTTCTACAGTTATTCCATGGTGAATACTCACATCTGAACATTTGGAGCTAGATGCCCCAGAGTAGAGAATGAGAGATATTTGATTTCTGGATATGGGTTGCCTAAATTATAAATTTTCTACTTACATGTATTTATGTGTATGACATTTTCTTATCCATTTATCATGTTAAAGATGTTTATGAGTTTCCATTTCCTACCTTTGAGAACAGAATAGCAATGAAGGTGACTGAGCAAGTATTTCTAGAGTGGGATGTTGAGTCATTTTTACATATGTCTAGGAAAAGAGAGCAGGGTCAGATTTATTTTTCCCTTTTAGAAAATCCTCTACACTTTTTTTCTGGAATGGCTTAACTTGTTTAAAAGCTCCCTTCCTCTTCCAGAGGCCAATTTTCTTACTTGTTCTATAAAAGAATCTCAAACACCACCCAAAGCCCTGTTATACTCCCAAGAATAACAGAGAGAACAAATATTTAGTTCATGTACTATTTATCTCAATTACTATCATATAATTACATTTTGAATATGAATATTGTCCACAAATTAATAAGTAACATGCATAACTTACTAACGTGTTTTCAGCAGCAGCTTCTATTCTGAAATACAATGTCTATGATTGTGAGACACAGTGAGGTGCTCTTATTTTTGTTTAAATATACATTTCACAAAAAGCTTCTTAAAAGTAGGTAAATAATTTAATTTTAGTATACTAATGGGTTTATTACAAAAGTAATATAACAAAATAATCAATTATTATTTGCTATTTTTTTGTTTTTAATACATCTCA